>NC_065921.1:32316049-32605871 GCF_024586455.1 Bactrocera neohumeralis
TCGCCTAGAAACCCCAACGCAGGACCTCTTGCACAGGTGCCTTCGGACTTTGTAGGAAATTGAAAAAAAGTCCTCTATCGAAAACAAAAACAAACTTTTAAAGTCTCCCATTTCCCTCCTGCATGGTGCAGGGCTTCGATTCAAAAATTGATGAGTCGACGTTGCGGTTTTCGAGAAAAGTTCCCGAAAGATTTATGGTCGCTGCGCGTTGGCCACGGCGAATATCGCATTCGATGGGGCGATGAACTGTACAGAGATATACGACGACATTGACATAGTTCAGCAGATTAAAGACAGCGGCCTGCTCTGGCTGGTCATATTTGCCCCGGATGGACGAAAACATGCTCCAGCTCTGGTATTCGACGCCAGGCCCCGCCGGGGAAGCAGAGGAAGAGGAAGACCTCTACTCCGTTGTAAGGTGAAGAAGGACCTGGCTTCGCTTGGCGCCACTTAGCGAAAAGAAGAAACGATTGGCGCGCTGCTGTTAACTCGGCTATAATAGCGTAAGCGGTGTCTACGCCAATTAAGAAGAAGATACAAACCAAAGTGGGATAGTGTTGTTTCAAGATAAAGTTGATCAAACATCGTAGCTGTTGTTTGAAAAGGCGTGCTGTGACATCGTGACGATCGCTTGCTAATTGACTGCGATCCATAATTCCACAAGTATGTCATCACATCCTGCGATTACTCGTGCATGTGTTTTGGGCTGTCAATGTACGTTGATGGCAAGAAGAACGCCGACCGATATTAGGGCGACCTCTTCGTGGTATTGTAACTAATTTCAATCTGTAATTGACCACTTTGTATGAAACACACATAAAGTTTTCACTGAATAATTTTCAATAATTTACCTTTTGAATAGCCGAAATAAAGAAAGCAAACGACCGGAATCGAACGATTCAAATATTTTACAAATAAGTCAATAGGAAAACAAAGCAAAAAAAAGTTAAAAAAAAAATTGTATGGAAAAGTCACATCTTGGAAATTTACGCTCGTAAGTCTGTTAAAAATTAACATTTTCTGATATTTTTTACAAACCATCCTCATTGGTTGAGGTAATTTTTCAATTCATGCAACGGTTTAGTCAGACAAACCGCACAAAGCAGAAACTAAATTTAATTAGTTTAATTTTATGTACGTTTGTAGCCAGAGATTTTTAGAATAAACATAAACGAATACGACAACGTTATCTGAATCAAAAAAGTAGAAATATTAATTTTCTCGTTATATACATACATATGTATGTACTTGTATAATTACAATTTTGACCTCCTATGGTAGCAGTGCATTTCCCTACTGGGTTTCTATGTAAGTATATGAATATATACATATATGTATATACATTCATAAGTGTATGTATGAAATGCATTCCCGGTGTTGGCATAACAACCTAATCACATACATACATACATATAAGTATATGAATATACATGCACATGGCAAGTAGGTAGAGCAAGTTATTTCGCTGACTAAAACCATTTGGTCAACCATGGCTCTAATTCTCGCTGAATGGTGAGAACAGCTTTTGGAAACCATAACTCGTACCATCTTATGCCGCATTCAGCGAAGTTAGTACGATTGTTACGATTGTAATTATAGCAAGTGTTATATTTTAGCGCTTCTGTTGCTTCCTTGAACCTCAATTGCCGGGACCTTTTTCAATAAAATTTATACCATAAGTGTAATATAAAAAAGTTTGTGAACGTCTCTCAGCACGGGCGCTGTTTTTGCTTCTTCGAATTTTAATGATTTCGTTTTAACAATGTCTTCGAGCAAATATAATTGATATTAGATCAAAATTTAAATTAAACGTGTATGTTAATACATACATACATACATACATACATATATCTATATGAAACAAATGTTCGTAGTTTGGGGTTTCGCTATCAATTTGTGAGCAATATTCCTTTATTTGCTGAGCTAATGAGAAAACACAGTCGAGAACCAACTGTGAGTGCTCAGTTGTAGGTGTGTGAGTATCAGTTATGATTTTGTGGCTCTGAGCATTCCCATACTAGCGTATCTGTTGGCAGTAACCATAATGCCAAGTTCTACGACAATAAGATCAGAACAAAACGATGTATGCAATAATAAAATATCAACAATTGATGTTTAACGAACAGTGTCGACTTTTATGTATCGTTGTACATAAATATATATACATATGTATGTATATGTATATATATATTTTTTTACTGAACTAACTATTGAACGAAGGAAAGCCAATTGTGCAACATTTGTTGATTGAAACGTGAAATCATCGTAATCCCACTCACAAGGCAAGATCTGTTAAACGCTATTATTTTATCAGACACAACGAAAATACAATGTATACTCGTATGTATTACATACATACACATACAAGTTCGTTGAAAAGTATTAAGCCAGTGACAAAAACATATATGCTTACGTATATTGAAGTATGTAGATACTTATGTACATACATATGTGTTGATACGGACGTAAGTGAACTCTAGTTCGTGATCGGGGTGTGTATGGTGAATTTGAGAAATAGATGATCGTACAATTGTAAATAAGCATGTAATACTCACGTGGATGTGTACACCTAGTTTATAGGAAGGCATTGAAATACGTTCGTACAAACATTAACACGAATACAATAGGGGTATTCTCTTGCTCTTGCAAAACCCTTGCACGGTGGTGCACCGGCACAACAACAAACACACGCAGCAAATTATTTGCAATGGCTGTTAAATATGTCAGACCAAAACCCATGTTTATTTTCGTGCAATGACACGTAAAAAAATAATTGCAACCCTGCGCTAGCTGTCATTTTACTTAAATACATATTTTGACGTTAAATTGTTGAGGAAGCTAAATTTTAAATAGATTTTATAATTTATATTTAAATTATAAAGATTTGTTACAGTTTTTTTGTTAAGAATAAAATGCAGAAGGTGCGCCAATTCACAATAGCCATGCACAATAGTGATTTACAATAAATTGACCTAATCAGCCGTTCATATATCACTAGATTCTGCAATGGGTGCTCTCGTGCCCTTGTATATTTCGGTATAGGATTTTTGCAATCTGCAATCTTGCAAGAGCAAGAGAATCCCCCTAATATTTTACGAAGGCAAGACTGGCCGAATGAGGCTTGTATAATACTAAATTGTCAGAAAAAAATATTCCAAATTTAAGCACACACTCTTCTATTTAAGTACGTATATATTTGTTTACACCGAATGCAAAGGGAGGCGCGAAAGAGTAAGCTGTGTGTGAAGTGTGTGTGGATATGAAGCTCACCAACCTGCCAGCAAAGGTTACTTGAGCTCTCGATCTCTTCTACATCACAACGTACTCACTTACTCCCTGATTACTTTTCACACACTACTCATATAAATTTCCATACACACACACATACACTCAGTTCATCTGCATACTTTTAAACGGTTTATTAAGATAAGTATCTGAACAAAAGAGACTCCACACTCCTGAATGCTAGTAACCGACCTCTTCCACGCTTATTTCCCATTCAATTAGCTATATCGAACTTATATACGGTTATTAGAATGTACATATGTGTGTAGTAAGTGGCTGTCGGTGGTAGAGCCATCATCAGTAAGATTCATGAGTAAAATATCTATACATATATAAATACTTATGTATGTCGATACATGGAGACAACGCCAACAAAGCAACATTGATGACAATATGCATAAATGTGTGTACTACAAATGGACGTAAATACTTGTATGTACATACATATATACATATGTATGGATAGGTTAGCAATGAAATAAGCTTTTAGGTCGCAGTCATCAGTAGTTTTCGTTTTCGTTCTCGTTTTCATTTATTTTGTACTTGTAGTGAGTATCGAGCGAGCGCCACCAGTCGATCTGTCGGAGTCCGTGTTTGAATCGTCGCTAAAGCTGGATCTGTTGACAGAAACACAAGCAAGACCAGAATCATCACCATCGCTGAACTGATTGATTGGATACGGATTCTGCAGTTTCCCGCAAGCGACACAATTTCTCCCTGATCATTTTTGTTTTGACCTCGTGGACGAACGACGCGCGGTAGCGGTGGTGGTTGGATTCAGCCAAAAGTTCTACGAAAATGCTGGTCTCATTTCGCTGTGCGAAGCATTGCTTCGTTGTATTAAAATTGCTCCTTTAACGTGCTTAAACGTTCCATAGACGCTCACCGAAAACCCCAACTACGGAAAAAGATCACAACTAAAGACTCCAAATGATACAAGTTTGTTAGTGTTGCCTAAGTGGGTGTCCATTTTGTCGATATATATACGAGTATATCTGGAGAATGTGCGCGTAATTATAACAAACACTGGCGTTTTTCGTTTCAGGCGTGAACAAATTGAAATACACAGTCGGATCAATTAATAAGTACATTTTAATTCAAGCAAATCTGATTAAAACTTTAACAAATATTCTACGATAATAAATACGTGTGTGTTTACAGTGAGTGAATATTTATAGTTTGAGAAACTAGCTGAAACGTCATTAAAATCACGCTCTTACTAACTGGCCTAGCTCACAACGACAGCGTCAACAACTCAACAGCAAAAAGGAAAAACAATAACAACCATAAAAAAACAACAAAAAAGTGCAGAAGTGAACTTATCATATTAACAAATACAGTGTTGAATAAATAATACAAAGTTAAAAAGTTAAACACACATGAGCAGTGAACAAGATTACGATTGTGACATTGTATAGGAAAATCACCATACATCGCACACCAATTCGACTAGCGACTCTGTGTAGTGTCGAATTGTTAACAACACAAAAAACCCATTTCAGAAAGTAATCGAGTGTTGTGCGAATCGGAATAATTTAAGAAATACCACATTTTCGGAGAGCGTAATTTGTTTATTATTTTCCACAAATGATCATATTATCAGTCAAAAAATACTAAAAACAAGTAAAAACGTGGCACAATTAAAGTAGAAAATAAAGTTGATATATTCAATAAAGTGCAAATAAATTAATCTGAATAGTCTGTGTAATACTGTCGGACATCGAACGAAAACAGTCAAAGCACCATGATGAATTCGAGCATTTGACTAGACGCGATAAGCGCAACAACAAAGCCGATAGAAAGCTGGAGTGCTGCCTGATTAAACTGATAAATTGCTGCGAACGCGCACAGTGAGAAATCCACACGAACAATTATACTTGAGAATAAACTATACAAACAGAGTTTTCAACTTTTTCGATCGCGAAAACAAAACTTTGCCTTTCAATAAATGGAGAAGCCTAATCACAAAGAACTCCGATTCCATTCCAATGAGCACCAAGTGAGTTACATGTATCTGATAAACAAAATGCTGCTGAAAATCGAAAATACCCTACTTCGAAGCCATCGTCAACGTGAGACAACAGGAATAAAGGAGCTGTACAATTCCTTTTTCGTATTATTTTAAACATTTTAGCTGTGAAGCTTGCAAATTGTTTCACTAAAACAGCCTTCAGTGTCAAAGTAAAATATTTAGTCAACTAGTTCGTGTTACAAAGCTATATTCATTTTAACGATATTAAGGAGTTCAATATAAAATAGTAAATAAAATAACAGTAGAAATTAGTGTAAAGAAGCATACGGTTATTAGTAAAATCAAAGTGTAAATAGCTTCCCTGAATGTGAAAAATAAATATTGCAAGGTCCCTGTACCTCAAACTCTTAAAAATTTCAAAAATATGTGTTTATAGTGCACACATTCTGAAACCCGCCACCATTTTGCTACATCAACTTCATTAGGAAGATCTAAAGACAACTTCCTTGGTTGTCTTCCAAAATTCTAAACTAACAAAACGCGTCGGAAAGAAATAATAACAACGTACGTAAGTGAAAACATTTGTTCCGGGACTCTATTATTAAATTTCGGTAATTGAACATAAATATTGCGTTTTAATCGATCGTGTGGGTGCGTGTATTAAGATCCTTGGCATATTTATAAAACCGAATGGCGCTTTCGCTGCTTTCACAACATCAGCAGCAGCCAAATTATTTCGATTTGCAAACATTATTTGATCCATATCCATTACAACAACATCAACAACAACACCCCCAATACCCCTATAATTATCACCAACAACAAGATTTGCAACTCCAGCAGCAACAACAGTACAATCACCAATTGCATATAGAGCAGCAGCAGCAGCAATTACATTTGCCGGCGCCCAAAAGCTCAGGAATCAACGATTCGACTTTGAAAGCCGATCCGACAACAGAACCAATAAGTTTTTGTTCAGATCAAATGGAATACCCCGCCAGCAATCTTCATCAGAATCATAATCATTATCAACAGCAGCAAAGTAGAAATAGTAACGAAAACATTAACCACACCAATAACACCAATATTAATAGCAGTATCGGCAATAACAGAAAGACCAGCAACATTACGCCTAATAACAACAATAGTCCAGTAAGTACCATTATCTCCGCCATAGTAGATAACAAAACAGTTCAACATTACATTATAGTGATGAACGATATTACCATTTTTCAATATCTGTGTTACCAGTGATTGCTATTTCTAAACCTTTGTGACTTTATATTGCTATTGTGATCTCAAGTTATTATACTTTAAGCAGTAACCCATGCCAAATTTCGTGAAGATACCACGTCAAATGCCAAAGTTTCCCATACCAGCACTAGATTCCGATCATTCAGTTTGTATGGCAGCTATATGCTATAGTTAACCGATCTGAACAATTTCTTCCGATATTACATTATTTCTATGAACAATAACTCATACTTGATTCCGTTCGTTCAGTTTGTATGGCAGCCATATGTTATAGTGGTCCGATATCGGCAGTTCCGACAAATGAGCAGCTTCTCGAAGAGAAAATGACGTTTGCAAAATTTTAAAACGATATCTTAATAACTCAGGGACTAGTTCGTATATATGTATACAGACAGACAGACAGACGTACATGGCTAAATCGAACCAGCTCAACATACTGATAATTTATATATGCATATACTTTATAGGGTCTCCGACGATTCCTTCTGGGTGTTACAAATCGATCATCAGTATTATATTATTAAACAGAGATTTTTTAAGTTTTAAACATGAAATTTTCTGCCAATTTAGACATATAAGTTCTTTTTTTCTATACTGGCGTAGACACTGCTTACGTGATTAAAGCTGAGCTTATAACAGCGCGCCTGTTGTTCTTCTTCTTCGCTGTTTGGCGTCAATTGGAGATCCCAAGTGTAGCCAAGTCCTTCTCCACCTAGTTTTTCCAACGGTGGAAAAGTGGAGGTCTTCCTCTTCCTCTGCTTTTCCCGGCGGGTACTGCGTCGAATACTCTCAGAGCTGTTTCTTAATTCGCTAAACTTTGTCAATGTCGTCGTATATCTCGTACAGGTTATCGTTCCGTTGCCAATACACAAAGACCATAAATCTTCCGCACTACCTTTTTCTCGAAAACTCGAAACGCCGACTCAACATACTTGTATGTTGTCATCGTCCATGCTCTGCACCATACAGCAGGACGAGGATAATGAGAGCTTTACTTCTCAATTATCTAATCAGTCCGAAGTTGCACCTGTTGGCAAACGTGATTCTGCATTGGATTTTAAGGCTGATATTGTTGTTGGTATTGATGCTGGTTCTAAGATAGACGAAATTATCTACAACTTCAAAGTTATGACTGTCAACAGTGACTTGCGATCCAAGTCGCGCATGCGATGACTGTTTGTGTTTGGATGGCAGGAGATATTTCGTAGTGTTCTCGTTCACAACCAGACCCATACGCTTCGCTTCCTTATCCAGTCTGGAGAAAGCAGAACTAACGGCGCGGTTGTTAAGGCCAATGATATTAATATCATCGTCGTACGCTAGCAGCTGTACACTCTTATAGAAGATTGTACCTTCTCTATTTAGCTCTGCAGCTCGAACTATTTTCTCCAGCAATAGACTGGGAGTCTCCTTGTCTAAAATCTCACTTGGTATCGAACTGCTCTGAAAAGTCCTTTCCGGTTCTCACGAAGCTTTTGGTGTTGCTCAGCGTTAGCTTACACAGGCGTTTTAGCTTTGCGGAGATACCAAGTTCAGAGATATTGTGAACATAATTTATATGTCCGCAGTCCTTGAAAAGAACTCCTAACTTAGCCGATTTCAGAAATGGCGCAAGATCTTGTAAACCGACGAGTCAAAAGTGGTTTTATACGGCGGTAAAGAGCTCCGTCGGTATAAGATGCCCCCATATTACAGAGTAAGACACAGATTCACCACAAAAACTTTGAAGCATAGTGGTTCGAGTATCTTGGTTTGGGGCGGTTTTTTTAGAGGTGTAGACCAAGTTCACAAAATTTTTAAAATTATGGACCGAGACGAATACGTGAATATAATGCAAAATATTATTTGTTTGCTGAAGAGGATATGCCGCTGAAATGGATATTACAGCAGAATAATGACCCGATACACACCAATAGAGTAGCAAAGCAGTAGTTTCGGGTAAAGAAAATTAAGGTCATGGATTAGCTAGGCCAATCTCTTGACCTCAATTCCATTGAAAATCTCTGGACAAGCGTCAAAAAGTCGTGTGGGATGATAAACCTAAAAACAACTACGAATTATTGCCTGTAGTGCAGCAAGCAAGGAAGATGCCAGAATCTTGTAGATGCTAAGAAGAGGCGTCGTATTACTGTTATAAAAAATCATGACCATGTATCCAAGTACTAAGATCTCGCATAGATGAAACTACATAGTACATAAACCAATCTTTGTAGATAAACATATCTTACACCTACTCAAATAAAAATATTTTTATTAATAAGCATAGCCTGGAAAATATGCTCCACTTTGCATTTCAACGATATTAAAACTGTTTAATATTTTGTATAACTCAAAGATATGTAAAACTCTAACATCCACTACTACATATTTTCCTATCGCAACTGTATGTATATAGCAAAAGAAAGAGAACTTTTTAAATATAACTGTTTCTGGTGGCGCCACCTATTGGTGCGTATATGAAATAAAAAGTTTGATCTCTTGTTGACATTTCGTAAAAATTTTAAGACAATTGGATAACTAAAATCGATGTTATCGATCAAAAAGTGACAGCAGCTTTTGGTATCGGTCGTAAAATGCAAAGAGCAAATATTAAATTTTGTTTTAAACTTGGGAAAACGTTTACTGAAAAATTTCAAATGATGAAAAAAGTTTATGGTGATCAGTGCCTATCGCGTAGTAATGTGCATGAGTGGTTTAAGCGATTCCAAGGAGGTCGTAAGGACTTCTGTGACGATCAGAAGTCGGTCTTCTTTAGAAGTCAAAAATAAAGACAATGCTGATTTGTTACGATTCCGAGGGTATTGTACACCGAGAGTTCGTCCCACCTGGCCAAACGATTAATGCTGTGTTTTACCTTGGTGTTATGAAACTTCTTTTGTCACGCATTCGTCGTGCTCGACCACATTACCGTGAGGCAGGGTCCTGGCGCCTGTTGCACGATAATGCGCCGTGTCATCGGTCGACGCTTGTCACTGATTTTTGGACAAAAAACTCCATATTAACCATTAATCACTCACCCTACTCATCTGATCTGGCACCCTGTGATTTTTACCTATTTGGAAAACTTCATTTGCTCATGAAAGGACACTGGTTTCAGGACATTTCAGCTATCCAAAAGGCGACAACCAATATTCTCAAGAGCATTCCGAAAAATGACCTTAAACACTCATTTGAAATGCTAATTGACCGGGCTTAACGCTGTATCGAAGCACAAGGAAACTACTTTAAATAAAAAAATATAACTATTGAAAAATATTAATTTTTTTGTTTTTTTTTTTAACAGTCCTGTTTCTTTTGCGACAGACCTTGTATATAAGTAAAGCCCCTGTAAACAGTTTTGGAGTGGGACAAACCCTATTTCCTATGAACTTAGGAGAGTATGCTGTATGAAGAATGTAGAGCACAGGGGCGAGTACAGTGCCTTGTGGCAATGCAGCATAGGTTCAATACGACTCAGCATCTCGGCGTCTAACGTAGAACGTCGGATTGTGCAAGTAAGACTTTAGCAGCAAATAATAAGGCATTCTAGTTTTTTCTTTAATTTGAATAATATGTAGATCTACAAGTAGACGCCAGACTTTGTCAAATGCTTGGCGGACATCAAGGAACACTAGAGCAGTGTTTATTTTTTCCATAACATCAGTTATAAAGTGTTCTACCCTATTACATTGTTCAATGGTGCATGGTATTTTCTAAAGCCGAACTGATAATTCATAATAAGCTATTTGTCTTCCAACACCGGCAAAAGCCTGCGTAAGATAATTCTAAGTATACTAATTGGTCGACAAGAATTAACCAGATTTTCAGGTTTTCCGGGTTTATCAATTAAAATAACCTCAGTACATATCCATTGCGATGGGAAATGACAAAGTCTGAGCATTTCGTTAAAAAGCTTGATAATCATGTTGATTATGTTTTTGGGTAGCGCTTTAAGTTCAAAAGTATTTATTTGCCATAACCTGGTGATTTTTTGTTTGCTAATGTTTTGATCTCCTTCTGCGTTTCTGCAGCCTCTATTTCAGCAATCGAAAATTCCATTTGACAATCAATATCCAAAAATTGCGACAGTGGCATTGCTAGATTCATCACTAAGCTTGTATTGTAAGCTGAGTATACGTGTTTTGGAGGTGTGTGGCAAGTACCTCAACTTTCTCTGCATTGGTCCTGCACCAACGGCCTCCGCTATACACTATAACATCAGACAATAAATGGAAAGTTCATTTGATTTTTTGTGATTGGTTCCTGAAAATTTTATTAGAACAGAAATTATTTTTTTTACGAATTTATTTTCTATTTAAATTTATTATTTTTTTTATATAACTAAGTATACTGTTTTGCTACTAAGTTAGGCTTCACTATTCGATAACTTGATGATATCAACAAATAAATCCTGTAAGTTACTTACAATGACAACAGTAAAGTATAGAAGAAATTAATACAAAATTAAATACTACATGGGATGAGAAATACTTGGCCTGATTGAAAGATCGCCTGCCCAACTTCATCAACAAACACGAAGAAGTGAAAAGTTGTTTGCAGGTGACCGATTTCGGTTTATTTTTCAATTTCCCGAACGTTAATGACAAACTTAAAATAAATACAAGTAAGCAATTTGCAAGAATCAAAGCCAGTGAAATACATTAGACTGTAGAACGACAGCCAGAAGATCGGAATCCAAGGAATTATATACATAGTATATATTTATAAATGGCATATATACATCTCAGACACTGACCGGCATATTCGGTTGATCATTTCTATATATACTCGTATATGTATATTATCTTATATCTATCTCGCTTCCCTGCCAGCTAAAATTGATGAAAAAACTAGTGAAACACTAGATTTTCAAACCCTCAAAAAAGTGGTGAGTTCGCCATAAGCCGTAAGCAGATTCTAACCACTTTTCCCTTCACACGTACATACGTATACATGTGATCATACTTCTCTGTTGCGCTCATTCAGCAGTGTCATATAAATTATATATGTATGTATGTAAAAATATAGTTGAACTGTTCTAATTACCCTTATCATCAGCTAATGTAGGGTTGCATTTTTTGATTCTTACTTTTGAATATTCTTAAAATTTCAAACCTTTTTAATTTTCAAATTATTAATTTTATTATTTTTTATACATGTTTATATAAAATTTATTATAATTAAATATATTAAGGGTAACAATGTGTAAATAAAAATATATTTAATTTAAAGAAATTATTAACATCTGAAAAAATTTTATAATGCAAATGGCTCGCAATTTTCCCTCGATTTTTATTTCCCTTTTTGGGATATTCATTAACACTATTGACACTTATGTTTTCTCTTTCACACTCATTCAATAAGAACAAGAAATGAGATAACTACATTATCTACATTTTATTTTATTTGGGAAATTCGAAATGCATTAACTTTAGGATTTTAGGCGACTTTTTTCCGATCGCGTAAAGGTTAAAAAACAAAAGAGTTCACACGTGTGCATTGGTGTTAGTAATTGAAGAAAATATGTGTAATTGAGTTGAAACTATTCAAAAAGTGGTTAGGGCTGGCTGACAGGGTTAGTTTTAGGTGGTACATACAATCATTGCACAAAACTATTATACTCTGTAGCAATATGTTGCAAGAGTTACAAGTATCCAACTTTTTCCATAGGACTGGTAGTTTTACCGGAAATCGTGGTAAACTGTTTTTAAAATAAAAATTTCAACCTTCCTTAACTTAACTCACAAACTACTTTTAACACAATTTGAAAATAAACAAGAACATGTTTATTTGGAAATCTTCGATTCTTAAAATCGTTGTTTTTTTTTAAATATGATGGGCGTATGAAAGTTTGGATTTAGTGGATTCTGTTCGTAACTGTAACGTATTAGAATACGGTAACTGAAGATATGAATTGATTTCGTAGTTCTTCAGTCCTTCTTTGGCCCCTCTAATAAAAAATAACATGTTTTTGTTTCTTTGGTGTATGGCTCTTAAACTAAAAAATTGAGAGAGTGCTGCGCTCCTGAATGTTTAAATTAAATGATTTCAATTGATTTTTTATGAGTATCAAACTATTATTCGGTATTTTTATGCCCTGAACAGGTTATATAAAGTTTGCCACGATGTTTGTAAAGTATATACAGTGCGTTCAAAAAATAAAGTTTTCGTTTTTCAAAGTATAGGGAGCGTTTATTGGAAAATATGTTATAATTAGAGAACAATATATTTTCTTTTTTATATTATAGCTGACGTTTCTTCAATACTTCCATAATCCCCCAGGTTTTTATTATAGCGACTTCCAGATGTGTTATAGTACCCGAATGAAATATCTTTTTGATGTTAAATGTTTTCTTATTGGATTGGCGTCGGGTGACTGTTATGGCCAATCTAAAATAACAATATGGCTTTCTTGTTTTCTTTGTATAAAGAGTCTGCTCCTATGTTTCAGTTCATGGTCTTCTTGCAGTACCCAATCATGGTTGTTTTTGCCTTGAAGCATTTCAACTGACTTCAGGTTTCAGGCTCAGGTTTTCTGTGAAGCACGTCATGAGAATTTTTGAATACATGTTTGTCCTTTCTTGGCCAAACCTCTCAAGGGAGTTGAACAATACAAATGTCGATTCATCTGTATATATTACATTGATCCAATCACGGTTGATGTTTTCCTGCGCTCAATGCAAACATTTTTTAATATGTGTTTTTGAAAGTAGGGGTTTGATTACAGTATTTAGTGATAAACATATATGATCCCCTTTTAAATATTTTTTTTATCTTCTCTTGGATTGAGAAGTGGTTTCTTCTTAAAAAGAAGAACAATCGTTTTGTTCTGACTTTTAGATGTCACGTGATTCCACCCTCTTCCTGGCTTGTCATCTACATTTCCAGTTTCTCCAATATGGTCAGACCACCTCTTCACAAATGTACATTTAAATACATTGCGGTTTGTTTTAATAATCCATTTCGGATCTTTAGGATGCTTCGAAGCTTATACTGAGCACTAATTTTTCTCATTTCTCAGGACGACGTGATACATTAAGAAGATCGAAAAAAACTGACCGAATTGTACGCGTCAGTGACAGCCATTGAATAAGTGTTAATTTGCAAAACAATAAAAATAGTTTTCCGCAAATTAATCGGCTAAATGAAAATCGTTATTTTATAAACGCACTAGAATCCTTATATTTGAAAAAATAAATACTAAAAAACACCAGAAAAATTTTTAATAAGCCATATTTTGAGAAAAGGGTCCCTATTTTTACATTTTATAATAATTTAGTTTTTTATCAAATTTAATAGGCTTATGAAAAAATTATGTCGGAAATATTCTCCTTTGTGTGAACAAAACTACATTACATTTTAATGCAACCAAATTTTTATACTCTTGCAACCTGTTGCTACAGAGTATTATAGTTTTGTTCACCTAACGGTTGTACGGGAGATAGATTTAGGGTTATATATATATAAAGGATCAGGATGAGAAAAGTAAAAATCCGGTTAACTGTTTGTTTGTCCGTCCGTCCGTTCGTGCAAGCTGTAACTTGAGTAGAAATTGAGATATCTCGATGAAACTTGGTAAGTGAGTTCCTTTGCGGACGACGAGGACGAGTTTGTAGATGGGCGTTATCGGACTACTGCCATGGTCACAAATCGCCATTGTCCGAAAACATATAAAGTGCCATAACTAAGCACTTAATTACGATATCAAACTCTTACAGTGGAATCGCAGAGGATCGCAGTGGAAATAGTGATCGTGGTCCCGCCCTCTAACAAGTTTAATGCACATACATATGTATCTTCTACACTGAAGCTACAACAACCGAATTTGCTGAGCGCAAATCTTATAAGAACCTCAATCGAAAGTGTGAAAATGGGTGAAATCGGAAGATAACTCCGCTAACTCTCCATATAACGGTACTGTTAAAAACTACTAAAAGCGCGATAAATCAATAACTAAATATGCCAGAGACAGAAAATTTTACCACCAAAATGGTATAAGAGAACTTTAGAGGAGCCGCTATGTAGATTGGACGATGGGCGTGGTACCGCCTACGTTTTGGTGAAACCCCATATCTCGGTACCCGACCAACCGATTTCGACACAATTTAGTACATGGCATTCATCATACATTCTTTTGTCGCAGTATGAAAAATGTAACGAAATCCGACAACAACCACGCCTACTTCCCATATAGTACAAATTTAAATTCCACTTAATTAAAGATTCTCGCATTTGCGGTTGACTTTTTACCCCATATAAGTATTAGCCAATATGTAAGTTATCTCAATGAAAATAAGAGAGCGTGTTTAAGTCATAACAGTGTGGAGAGGCTTTCTTAGAGGTGTCTAGGAACCTTTTTCAGAGTACCAAACGAAAAAAAAAAAATTTTTTTTTTGATCCACCCTAATATGCATTGATGTTTGACGATGAATATCTCGTAAACGCTTAACTCAATCGAAAAATCCTATAAGACCATTTTTATAGAGCAGTAAATTTCCTACAAAACTATGAGTTTCATCATTCATAATAATTTTTTTCATTGAGTTATAAAATTCATAAGAAATAAAAAATTTTCCCAAAAATAATCAAACTTTAACTGTTAATATCTTTTAAACGTTTGGGTTTACGAAAAAATCATAAGAGACCTTTTTTGTAGAGCATTCAATTTCCTACAAAATCTAAGGAACAAGATGTTTTTTCAAGTAGTTGGAAGCGAGATATAAATTTTTCTATCTGATAATAAGAAAAAATAGAAAACTGTGTGTAGGAGGACCTTCCCGTTACAATTAAAAACTCATGTTTGGAGAGGCTTTCTTAGAGGTGTCTAGGAACCTATTTTTCCGAGTACCAAACGAAAAAAAAATTTTTTTTTTTGAATCACTCTAATGTATATACCATATAATCATTTTAGTTTTTTTAACAAACTTTATGCCGAATATATCGGTCAGTGTATGAGTTATATTTAGTATATGTATATATATATAAAATAGCTTGGATTTCGATCCTCTAGTTGACGTTTTATACCTTAAATATTTCCCTGGCTTTGAGTATAAAATGTTCGGTTGCACCCGAACTTAACCCTTTCTTACTTCTTTATTTATAAATTGGTCCACAGTAATAAATTAGTATTCCGCTTATTTTTTTTGTATATTTTTTTAATAAATAAAGCTTAAAAGTACGATTTAATATATATAATATTATTTCTATAATTTGATTTTATTTTACCAACTTTTTCGACAGATATTAAACAAAACAAACCGTTATTACGTGAACGGCTATTCACAACATCAAGTGGCATCAGATTATGTCATCACTTTCGTAGATTCTCCACCGAATTCGGAGGAATCCTGGACTGGTATGTTACTGAAATACACTTGTCTCTATATATAATACTTTAGAAAGAAACTATAAATTTCATTACAATTGATTGAAAAAATATATTAATAACGTTTAACATTAAGAAGTTTTCATAAAAATAAACAATTTAAAACTTTTGTTTGAAAGATTCACTGTGGAATAATGTTTGTTCATCGTGGAATGCTATTTAAGATCTTTTTAATACTTACAATGCTACTAAAACAATAATTTAAATTTACAATAGAATTTAAGATTATGTATAAAATTTGAAGTTTTTATGGCTGAGCCTTAAGCCTTAACGACTTATTTGTAATAAACTTTTCAGACGAGAATACAAAAGAGTCCCCTGGACCTCAAATAATCGACGTGCAGACAATTTACTCAAATAGTGGATCGCGAAAGAGACGAATGGATTGGGACTCATTGGACATTGGTCAAAGTGGAAACACAACTACTACACAGTCTGGAGAATTGGCTTCTAAAATTCCACATCACGATAAAGACAAGGTCAAAAAGGATAAAACGACAGGTAAGTTGATAATTCTTTACTGGCGTAGACACCGCTTACGCGATTTTAGCCGAGTTAACAAGAACTCGCCAGTCGTTTCTTCTTTTCGCAAGGTGGCGCCAATTGGAGATTCCAAGCGAAGCCAAGTCCTTCTCCACCTGGTCTATCCAACGGAGTATACTTCTTCCTCCTCCTCTGCGTCTTAAGTATGACGCACCAATGTTTTTTTTTTTAATAAATTGTGATATTTATAATCCTGCTTGTTCTTATTATCCAAAATGCTTTTTCTGTTGTTTTGCGAAAAAATAACTGTACATTCGAAGATTCCAGAAATGTCTATGGCAATCCCGTGCGTTTTTGGTTGGTCATTGAAATAGACGCAATTTAGATTTCTATCTGAACAATCAGTACAAATATTGTTAGAATTGCTTCAAAATCGACCAAGTCTGCAGCTAAGATTAAGGAATCAGAAATGCAGAACACCTAAAGTGTTTAAAAATCAAGAAAAAAAAAAACCCGCTGAATGATTCGCGAAAGAATACATGACTTGGACTGTTCAATCTGGCACTCGACTTAATGATTGGCGTTCAGTTGTCTTTACTGCTGAAAACGTTTTAATTTAGATGGCCCTTATGGTTTTGAATACTATTATTACGATTTGAGAGAAGATGAGTTATACATATGTATTTAAATCGCCACCATAGCCGAGAAGTTGGAGTCATGGTGTGGGGTGCCATCACGTTTTACGGAACAAATGAATTGGTTTTTACCGATCAGAAGATGAACGGCGATCGCTTCAAAACATTGTTGGAGTCCGTATTTTCACAAATAAGTGATCTCTTTGTACCAATTCCTTGGATTTTTCAAGAAGACAATGCTCTTATTCATAACCACCGAGTAGTAAAGTCATTTATTACGAGTCAAAACGTTAATGTCATGACCTGGCCACCATATGGCTAACACGTAAGGTATACGAAGGATACGAAGATAAGGAAACAATAACTTCATCTATTAAACGTGCTCGGAGTGAGATTGCCTTGAACTACATATATTCCCTGTATCATTCTATTAAGGACCGGATATATGAAGTTATTACTAACAAAGGAGGAGGTACTCATTACTGAAATTATTATTTTTTATTTCCAATAAATCAAATAGTTACACGAACTAAAAATTTAAGTTAAAAAAAAAAATATTTTTCTATTAAAAATTAAAAAGCTTAAGTGCGTTTTTTCTAATGACCAAGAAAACGGCACCTTTTTTGAGTACTTTTAAACACAATTTTGTTAAGTTTGAATAATCATTTGAATATTATATTTAAATTATCATTAATTTACCCATGTTTCTGCATATAAACTTTTTTTCAATCATCACTAAAATAATAATAAATATTTAAACAATTGTAATGCAAGTAAACCTGCGTCTAACCTGCTTTATTCGTTCAATTGTTGTGAGATTAATTTAAAGTACTCACAAAATAACCAGAATATTCTTTTTTTATTTTTTTATTTATTCATTCGTCTATGTTGTCGCTTTTAAAATATTCACCATTCGATATTATGCAGTAATGCCGACGCTTCTTCCAATCTTGTTAAAATACCTTTAGGTTCTCTTTTTTTTGGAATTAGGGAAACGTCACACGGAGCCATGTCTAGCGAATATGTAGGCTGGAATAACGTTACAGTATTGTTTTTGTGAGCTTAATGAATAAACCTTAAAATCAAGTACTTTCGGAGCATGTATACCAATGTAATAAAAAAATTTGATAACTAAATTCTGCAAACGCACGAAATTTTAATATTCTCGTTATTTTCTGAGCACAACTCGTGTGTGGTTAAAAGGAGTGATGCCTGCATTTGGAAAGCAATTTTTGAACAAAATTTCAACATACTTTAGCATATGGTAGAATGTGTATGTATATCTTTCCTTTTTAACTTTTTGAAAAATAATATTTCCTTTTTGTTACTCCTTTTTCTTAAATTAAAAAATATTGTCAATTTAGTTCTGTTTTTGATATTAAAATTATAATTTTAAATTTTATTTTCCAAATTTCTATTTGTTTAATTTAAAATTTAAAACATTTTTTCCAACAAGTACAATAGTTTTGTTCACCTAAGGGTTTTTTGTGACACCCAAGGCCAATCGATTTAAATTTAAAAATACATATGATATATAGAAATGATTAGAATTGAATTTCGATGATGAGACATGGTACCCGTGTTCCGCACTCTACGCTGATTGATATTTCGAATTAGCGAAACTAGTGCAAACACCAAGCTAAAACATATAATCTCGGTGCAGAAGACCTGCCTCTAGTTAAATAAAAAAAATTGGCGAAAAAACTTCATCTAAAAATGGTCGAAACCGAGCAAGAGTTATAATATACTATATATAACTCTTAAGATATTCCACAGCGGAATATAAATCCGATTTAAGTATATGTATATTCAGCGTGTTCTTATCATGCACCTTTGTTTTTTATCAGGTGGGACGCTTTGGAGTCTAATGTGAACATATTTAGTTTAGTGTTGAGTAGTTCCAAATGATTTATATACAACATTTATATTTTGGAAATTCAAATGTTTTACTGATTTCCTATTGAGCTGTGAGCAGTATGTTATTTGTTTCTATTACTAAGGCATATTGGTGTATGTATGTAAGCATATATATGTATGCGTGTCAGTATTGCTATAATCAAATCTACTCGTCTGATTTTTGTAACATAATGTAAATATTATCATTCTCAGAGCAGTGTCAAAAGAGTGCCAGATTACAGCTTTTCAATTATCTATAGTTGATTAAATTTGAATCTTCTACAAAACGACCAAAGTACGCTCAGTTATTTTATGACCATCAGAATCGAGGGTTGTGTTATAGCACGTGGATTATATACAAATATACACATATTTTAAACTCATAAATGCTTGCTTAAAGGCGCATAGGGTCAGTGATATATTGTCGGAAATTTACTTCGCAATACTGTATGAAAGCCCGTTTTTGACTGAAATAATTGGAACTGTTGTTGGCTATAAGCAATAACACATATAAATGCAGAATAATGCATTTACCAACAATAACAACACTAATCGCATATACTCTTGGTATCAGACAGACTTATGTGGTATGATCTTAAGACAAAATGTTATAATCCTAATAATAATAGTTGAGTAGTTTTTCAGTCGTGGCCGAAACTAATCTGGCATAGGTATAAAATTAATAATCCGAGTTCTGAAGTGAAATACTTAACAATCTCGAATGAAATTTTTTATAAGTGGGCAGTTGGTAATGGCAATGATTTGTTCAATAAAACGTCAATGAAAAATATTAAATATTGCATATTAGAAACGAAAATGATAAATGAACTTCGTGGACATGCTGAGTACTGGCTGAAAAAATCGTACTTGGTGATGACCATCGAATGAATTTTCAATTAAAATTATGACAATTCATTCATCGCTGAAGTAGAAAAATCCAAAGAATTGTACGCTGTACTATGGCGTACAAATTACATACATGAATGGAACGTGTGCAGTTATATTGACTGAATATAGTTTGAATAATGCATGGTTGACAGCAAAATGAGGAAACAAATTTAAACTAAGTTTTAGTCTTTTACTAATTCTTCAACTTTACTTTAGCAAACATTGCAATTGCTTAAATGTGTTCTAAATAACTACTTATGCTACGCAGTATAATAGTTTTGTTCATCTAATGATTGTTTGTAACCGCTGAAACTAATCGAGATATGTAAATGCAAAGTTATGTGCACATATATACTATATATAATGACCGGATAATGATGATGAGATATGTTGAGCTTCAGTAAAAATTAAGATATCGCCTTTAGTAAGCGCTTATCGTTGCCAATTACCGAACACTGTGGTCAATCAGTGAGATATAACAATGAACCATAGAGAACACCTTTTCTCGGTAATAATGTGTTTTGGTGCCAAAAAATATTAAAATTGGGTCAATAATTTCCAGAGTCTCGATATACTTAATAAGACGATTTTCAAACTTTCGGTTGATTTTATACCATAAGTATCTGTGAATATGTAAGGTATCTAAATTAAACTTATATGGTATATTTTTCTCATATTAATATGTCTTAATAAGAAAAATAATTTCTAACCACATCTATTGGTCGATAAGTGAGATATAAGGGATATACTATAGTTTAATGTTCAACTTTGTAAAATCGATCTACAAATTCATGTGAGTTATCTTTCTTCAATTGGTTCCATGTTCTTGACTATACTTGAATACTGTCGAAAGTTAATGCAAGCAGTATACCACTTCCCCCAGCCGCAAGCTACCTGATTTACATAGTGATTTTCGACTATCCAGCTGACTTTGAACGCGTTGTGTTAGTCAACAGCGTGATGATTTTTTTAAAATTAAGTAGACACGTTTTACTAAATATTATGTGGTTTAACCCTGAATATAAATGAAATCGGTATATACCCATAGTACTGGCTTTAGCCCCCTTTTGGTTGGGTTTATACCACAAATATTTCATTTCAATAAAATTGGTTGTTTTTATATTATATAACTATGTATTTCCGAAAAGTCTATGACCTACAATATAAGTGAATAAGTAAACAAATTTGATTGTAATCTATGAATTGACAGTTTCATCGCTTAATTCATATTGTATTTCGATGCAACTTTTTTATACTCTTGCAAAATGTTGCTGCAAAGTATAATAGTTTTCACTTTGTATGTATCACCTAAAAATAATCGAGTTAGGTATGTGATTATATACATATGTATAAATAATTAGGATGACGAGACGAGTTTAATTTATCTTAATGAAGCTTGATACACATGTTCCTTTGCAAAAAAAAGTGAGGATGAGTTCGTAGATGGGCGTTATCGGACCACTGCCATGCACACAAAACGTCATTGCAAAAACCTATAAAGTGCCATAACTATGCAATAAATTAAGATATAAATCAGTTATTTGGCACAGAGGATTGCAGCGTGACAGCGTGAAAATAGATGAAATCATGTCATAACCCTAGCCACTCCCCATATAACGGTTTTGTTAAAAAAAATACTAAAAGTGCGACAAATCGGTAACCAAAGACGACAGAGGCATTAAATTTTACACCCAAGGAAACGAAGTCTAAATTTGACGATGGGGGTTGCACCGCCCATATTTGGGTGAAATAACATATCTCCGGACCTACATACTAGACCAATTTCAACTAAATTCGGTACATAAAATTATCTTGATGTTGTTATGTTTAATTCTGATTAGTGCAATCGAACCATAACCACGCCTACTTTCCACATTGTACAATTTCAATTTTGTATGATGTTTTCACTTGACAGTACACAAATCAAGCACTAATATATATATTCGGACAAAACTTTGCACAAATAGTTCTTAAAAAGTAAGCCAACTGGAGTCTAAAATTATCAAAATCGGACCACGCACCCAATATTTGGAGGCCAGTGCGATTGGCTGACTTTTTGCCAAAAATATCAGTCAAACTGTGAAATACAAGTATATTATTGAAATTCGGGGAAATGTTTTTTTGGTAATGACATACCCTTGTGTTAAAAATTAGCTAAACACGCACAATACTTTCCGTAGCCCCATATGCCTAATATAAAGATTTTCGAACTTCGATTTGACTTTATACTACATAATATGAATCGGGCAAGTTGGGAGTTATATGAAATTGATAGCATATTTTTCTAAAACAGTGTGTCCTTGTACCTGAAATATGTAAAATCGGGGAAAAAAACTAACCCTAGACCCTGAGAGAAATTTGATTGTGGACATTGTGAGAGTATAAAATGTTCGTTTATAGCCTAACCTAGTCATTTCTTACTCTTTATGTTCCTAAAACAAAATTACTAAAGAACAATAAAAACCCTTCACAGGTGCATTTCTTTTAGTAACTATGTGTTCAGTTTGTATGGAAGCTATATGCTACAGTAATCTGATCCGATCTGAACAATTTTTTTGGAGATTACATTGTTGCCTTAGAAAATAATCTATACCAAATTTGGTAAAGATACATTGTCAAACGTGAAAGTTTTCCATACAAGAACTTGATTCCTATCGTTCAGCTTATATGGCAGCTATATGTTATAGTGGTGCGATATCGGCCGTTCCGACAAATGAGCAGCTTCTTGAAGAGAAAATGACGTTTGCAAAATTTCAAAAGGATATCTTAAAAACTGAGGGACTAGTTCGTATATATACAGACGGACGGACGGACGGACGGACAGACAGACAGACGGACATAGTTAAATCGACTCAGCTCAGCATACTGATCATTTATATATACATAAATACTTTAAAGGGTCTCCGATGCTTCTTTCTGGGTGTTACAAACATCGTGACAAACTTAATATACCCTGTTCAGGGTATAAATATGTATACATATGTGTGATTATTGTTTCTCTGTTTGAGTTAAATAATTAAAATTACCTTTTGCAATGTTAAATATATTATGAATGTAGCGCTTATAAGCAATTTCCAAATAATGGTTTCCCATAAAATAAGAAAAACATATTAACCATTGTTGGCTTAACTAATTTGCAATGAAATGATAAGGCTAGTATGTTTATAAAATCATTGTTATGAGCTCTAAAATCTGTAAATGTTTGGAATACTCAAAACAAGTAATGAAGGGCTAGCTGAAAATTTCTATAGTTCAATTTAGAGTGTGTAGCTTCCCAAACTAATACATGCACATTTAGCCATACACGTGAATAATAAGTTCGGTATCTATGTATGTTTATGAGGTGCTTATTATTTACTGATCTTGGTTGCGGTATTAGAAATTTGATCTTACGTTATGAAGGTATTCTCGCTGGCTTAACACTGCCAACAATAATAAAACTGTACTCGTATAATAACCACTATTATGTGTGACATATTACGGAAGCAGTTGATTCCGCTGACCTCAAATCTGAAATCAAAATTTATGCTCTCCGGAGCACGAAAGATTTTCATATTAATACCAGGTTGTTCAATAAGTTTTGTCGTTTGATAAGAAAAACACATTTTTATGATTCAAAATACACCTTATTATTTAGTATAATCTCCGTGAACTTTAATACCATCCCTGAAGTGAGAATCCGGAAGGTCTGCAAAATACGCTTCAACAGTCGTTATGACCTCTTCCTTTGATGAAAAACGCTTGCCACGAATAAATTTTTTGAGTTCTAGAAACAAATGGAAGTCGCTGGGGGCCCAATCTGGTGAATACGGTGGCTGCTCCAACAATTCGAACTTAAATTAATGGATTTTAGCCATTGTCAAAATGCTCTTGCTACACGGTGCATTGTCCTGATGAAAAAAGATGTTTTTCTTCTGCAAACCGGGTCTTTCTTCATGATTTTTTTTCCTTCAACTGGTCTAAAAGGTTTCAATAATATTCAAAATTAATTGTTTTACCAGTTTGCAAGTAATCCACAAACAAAATTCCTCTCGCATTCCAAAAAACTGATGTCATAATCTTCTTGGCCGATTTCCGGACACGAACTCGTTTCGAAGCCGAACAACCAGGTTCACACCACTCTTTAGCCTCTTGCTTTGATTCAAGATCATGGTGATAGTTCCAAATCTCATCCATAGTGATGAATCGACGCACAAAATCCACTTTATCGTTTTTAAAACGCTCCAAACGTGCTGAGAAAGTCGCATTCGAATTTGTTTTTGTTCCGTTGTTAGCGAATGCAGCACCCATTGTCCACACAGCTTTCTAAAACTCAAAATTTCACTTAAAATATGGCTCACACTGCCTCATGAGATATGTAGAGGCCTCTACTAAATCTTGATGCGCTTTTTGGACGTCCTTCACGTGGATAATCTTCAAGGCTTGTACGACCACTCTTAAACTCCGCAACCCATCTTTATACTGTTCTAATTGTAGGTGAACCATCATTATGCACTTTTAACATTCGTTCGTGAATTTCTTTTCGTGCTACTCCTTCCAAAAATAAGAATTTTATCACTGCACGATATTCAATTTTTTCCATTATAAAAAAAATACTGTGAAACGGCGGCTCTAAATGGCTTGTAAACAAAGAAGGAATTGACAGATTGAAATGAAACTTCACATACGTTCACGTGAAGGGTATACCAACAGAAAAAAAATTGGGCTAGTAGCAACGCTCTCTCTTATCCAACGACAGAACTAATCGAACAACCTGGTATTCGAAATTTATTTGTTGATCCTCTGTCCTCGTTCATTTAGTGTTGTTGCTTCTAGAAAATAAAGAAATATTAAAAATTTGAAGTAACCGATTACATATACCATACATACTTATGTCTTTTAATAAAAGCTTTTCCGCAATTAGTTTACAGTCACATCAATCATCATAGTTAAATAACGTCATTTAAATTCAAAATAATGTAGCATCGCTTTTCATAAGTGTAAAGAAAGAGGAGAAATGTTAAAAATAGAAAGTACTCAAATTGAAAGAAAATTTGTATTTTGGTTACATCATTACATGATTCAAAATGATGAAGATAAGACTGTGATCGATACCGACTGTGTCGATAAGGCGCGTGCGTCCGTTTTCGAAAATGTATTTGTATCTATAATATCAAAATCAAAATTGTTTCTTGTTTTTATCATTAATTTTCCGTTTACATTTTGATGATTTTGTGTTATTTAAGGTCCAGGCCCAATGCTGGCTTGCTCAACTTGCTTTCGTTGACTTTTCGAACTTTGAATGCTTGTATGACCAAAAAAGCGCTTTGAGATATTACAAACACGGTTGCCACTTACTTAATACTATATCTTGTGTATCAAAACGCCAAACAAAACATTAGTAATAGTTTAAGTATTTTTTTAAATTTAATTTGAACTAGTTTTTTTGTCAAAATCCCGAGACAAAGAGGAAACTTTGAGACGACAGGCGGGATCCAAGCAGTATGCACCTCGGCTCTCAAGGCGATTCCGGAGTATGCCTTCCGTGATGCCTTCAATGCTTGGGAATAGTGCAAGCAGCGCTGCATCGACGCAGAAGTAGCCTATTTTGAAAGTTGTTAAAGAATTGTAACGATTGGTTCAATAAATTTTTTTAAGGGGGGAGTAAGGTATTTTTGTTTTTTTTTTTGCATTTTTTTATTTTATATTAATGTACAATATCTTAAGATTATTCTGTGAAAATTTGAGAGCAATTAAAGCAAAATTGACGGAGATATACACTTGTAAGTCTCCGCCCTCCGATTTGATTGTGAGCGTCTGTGAAACTTTAAAGCGTTTTTCCCACAACTCACGTTTTCAAAGTCGGTGCCCCTCATAACTTCAAAACTACTGCACCGATCCTTTTGAAATTTTAAACACTATTACATATTTTGCGAAGTAACGCTGGAGAGTTGTTTTTTTTTTTTTTTTGTTCATAATTTTGATTTCGCAATAACAACTTAGCCGATTTTTTCCCAAAAAATTGTGTTTTTCACTTCAAAGTCTTCGAAAAAATTCAAAAATTGGAATTTCAAAAAGCCCTTACAGCGTTACCTGGGGAAAACTATTATCCAACGAATGAACTTTAATTTTTTGATTTTGGATGATCCAGCAACGAGTTATGAGGGAGAGTTTTTTTCGAGACCCATCCGGACAATTGCTGCCATTGCCATATTTTTTAATATTTCTTTCTAAAAAATTGATAAGACATTTTTCGAATGTCATACTTCAATGTGCCATTGGTTGGATAAATAAATTGTAACTGTGTCGTCAGGAAAAATAATACAAAAACATGGCTTTTTTCGTATGATTTGACCTTACCCCTGATTGGAATGATTGTGGAAAACTACATGAAATTATAACGAAGAATGACTTGAAGTTTATGTTAACGGGTGTGGAATTGGGCGGAAATATTAATTGTTCTACATATTTTCAGGTCGCGGCAGTTGGACAGAAGATATTGGATTTGATTTGAATACAGACTTCAATAGTAATTCTTATCTCAGCAAGTAAGTGACAAAGAAAAATTATTTCAAATGTAGTACACTAGTACCTTTTCTATTTTAATAAATTCTTTGACCTGTCAACAGTGAATCCTTTTTATCATTTTCCCCGGCCCTGACAGTATTGAAACAGGAGCCTCAATCCGATCAATTGAAGGCTAATAAAAGTCCATTGAATACTCATCCTATCGTAACTGGCAGTGGTGGAAGCGTGCCAAAACTCGATAAGCCGCCAGCGCACATAGAAACGGTACCAACAACCGAGAATACACCTAAGAATGCCTTGAACAACACTCTTTGCGGATGTGGTTCACCAAAAACCGGCACACCACAGGAAATCGAACACAACGGAAACAATATTGACAAGTCCAACGGCGGTGCATCCAACGCATTCGGTAATGTTGGCTCACCTTACAGCTGCGGCGAAAAAACAATCGGTAAAGTATGATGTTTCACATACGTATATGTATGTATATGCTATGCATAGGTATACACACATATATGTATCACGTATTTGTGCTTTCAAATACAGCAATGTGCTCTATTTGGTAACCTTTTCAGCACAAGGAAATTCAGCGCCCCAACAATTATCCGAAGTCGATGGGAGCAAAATTGAGAACAGTACTGGTCGAGGTGCTGCTAATGGAAATAATACCAATGCACACTCTGATGACCACAAGTAAGCCATAAAGAAGTATAGATTCGAATTGTTGAAACACTTTTTTCGTAATTTTCAGATTTCAGTACATTTTGGCAGCTGCAACCTCAATAGCCACCAAGAATAATGAAGAAACGCTTACCTATTTAAACCAGGGACAAAGCTACGAAATCAAGCTTAAGAAGATCGGTGATTTATCGTTTTATCGCGATAAAATATTGAAGGTGTGTGAGAATCTATTAAAGATATTTAGCATGCAAAGGAAATTATTCACTAATCGTAAGAAAGAAGGATGAGAAATTTGGTTTTAAATTAAACAATTGAAGTCCATATCGTATTGGTTTCATGCATGTTGGTATATTATATAATTATGAATGCCTACATCAATATATACATACATTTGTATGTATATACTACGAAAAAACCTAAAAAAAAATATTCTTTTGTAGATAGAGTGGTTTGAGTACTTTCGCTAACATATTTATTTGCATACACAGTTATATACTACAGTGTCATTTCTAGTTGTGCATATGTACTTGTATATTTAGTACTCATATTCACTTTATTGGAATTTATTCAACTAAATTGATTTTAATATGCTTCAATTAAAACAAATTGCGACAATAGTAGACGGACATATTCGCACATGTACATACTTAAGTGTACAGCGCTGAAATATGTGCTGTACAATATGTAGGCGACAGATATTTATCGTCCGCGGAGCTTGGCGAGTAGACTGAGTCCATACATAACTGTGCTGAATATTTGCTGATTTTTTGCTCGGATTGATTGAGGAACGTAACAATGCAGCGTCGGGTTTTGATGACAACTATCTAACTGTACTTTAAGATCGTAAGTGGTCGGCCCACAGCGGTGCCGAGGGGTGAATAGTACCTACTCTCCAATTGACGCAATCATACAAAACAAAATACAGCAGAATATGTATGGATGTGTATGTATATACTATGTATATGTATGTATACATGTGTATGTATATATGTATATAAAAGTAACTTGTACATACACATACATACATATGTAATTTTTTTTTTGTTTAGGAGTACATTTAAACTTTATTATTATATACTCGTAACAGATCTTACTGACGCTAAAACGTTAAACTGATTATACTGACTCGCTCTTGGAAGTACATGCTTATCATTTTATGTATGCACAAGTACATATGTATGTCTAAGTGTGTTAATTTTTACAACTTTTGTAAAAAAATCTCATTAATTTACTCTTACAGCCTAGGCAAAAGAATTTTGGATACAATGCACACATAGGAATGTATGTACATATGTAACTATGTACATATGTATATCCGAGGCACTTACATATGTATATAGTACATACTAACATATGAACATACTATGTATCCATATACATATACACTATGAAAAAGAGCATGCCCATATTTTTTTATGTACCATCCTGCTAGAACTATTTGGACTAGTCATCGAGGTTGCTATAAATATATTGACTTATTTTTCTTTAACAAGATAATTAACAAAAATTATGAAAAGCGGAAATATAATTAAAGTAGAAATTAAAATAATTTATTATTATATTGCTTAAATAGTACTGTAGTATTAATAAAAAACAATTCTTTGATATTATTAAAAAAAAATCGACATGAAAAAATACAGCTTTTCCTGAGTTTTTGGCACATTCGGAATTTGAGCACTACTTCCACCATACCAATATATAAGTTTTATTGCTCCTTTATTGCTTTTTTTTATTCCGAATTCATATAACAAATTCCAACATGCCGATCAGTGAAGACAATTGAGTTGTGCATAGACTCATTTTAAGTTTAAGTTTTGGTACTTGATAGCAAAAATATATAACAACTTACCTCTGAATCGAATTTAATTAATTGTTAACATAAATATACAATTTTTCCCGGTTAAACCAATTCAGTTTCGAGTACACTTTGTACTGGAAAAAGAAAGTAAAGATTAAAATTTTAAGAAGTCTACAAGGTGTGTTCAAAAAGTATCGCGAAAGTTTTGCTGACAGTTTTCTTCGATTGCAGGAGCGTGGTGCATCATCAGTTCTTGCCACAGGGAAGAACGGTCAATAAGGAATATTACCTGCAAGTTATGCGCAATTTGCGCGAAGCAATCCGCCAGAAACGCCCGGATTTGTGGAAGAACAAAAATTGGCTTTTGCACCACGATAACGCCCCTGCTCACACATCGTTGCTTGTGCGCGACTTTTTGGCCAAAAACAACACACTAATGATGCCGCAGCCACCGTATTCCCCAGATCTGGCCCCCTGTGACCTTTTCTTGTTCCCTAAACTGAAGAGGCCCATGAAAGGACGACGTTACGCTTCTCTTGACGAGATAAAGACGGCATCGAAGGAGGAACTGAAGAAGATAAAAAAAAAAGATTTTTTGAAGTGCTTCGAAGATTGGGAAAACCGTTGGAACAAGTGTATAATATCTCATGGGGATTACTTTGAAGGGGACAAAATAGATATTCATGAATAAATAAATAATTTTTGAAAAAACACAAAATTCGCGATACTTTTTGAACACACCTCGTATACCTATAATACCCATAAAAAATGCTAAATTTCGCGTAATATCTCAATAAAAAATGTTGATGATTCATTTCCATTATAATTGTTTTCCATCATAACGTAGACCCTTTGACACCAACAGTGTCGAATAATCTATCTGCCTGGTTATAATACTGGTGCTGTGAAGCAATAGGTTCATATATAAATTTTGGAGTTACGTACCCATAATGCGTGCATCAGAAATCTGCACCAGTGCTACCGCAAGTATAATCGCTTAAAATACGCAGTTGCGGCAGAG
The DNA here is from genome assembly GCF_024586455.1 of Bactrocera neohumeralis. Classification (NCBI taxonomy): domain Eukaryota; kingdom Metazoa; phylum Arthropoda; class Insecta; order Diptera; family Tephritidae; genus Bactrocera; species Bactrocera neohumeralis. Next base: position 32,345,834 of record NC_065921.1, read on the forward strand.
ATAAAGAGAAACCCAACTAATCTCTCATGGGAAGTGAGAGAGCAATTGCTAAACGGTAAAACCTCCAGAACTTTGACAGTTGACTTTAATTTAAATGCACAAAAATGATTGTTTTTTCCGATCTGGCTACAATGAAAACTGTTATAAAAAAAACGCTAATTTTGAGACGCCCTCACACTGGAATAAGTATGGATAGCGAGATATGCTATATGTAAATATATTATATTATAGAAGAAAAAATTTTTTTTTCCGGTCCGGTCCTTGTAGTTGCGGTGCATCAATGCATATCTCTGCCGTGCATCCCTACATACACATGTGGCATTTGGAAAAGAACAAATGAATTTTGTTATTAAAAAGGTCTGATATGGGTAACTCAAGCATTACTACATTTATGCTGAAGAGCTATCAAATTTTAAAAAAATTAAGAAAAATTTAATTCTCTCCATCCTCTCGCAATCAATATAAATTAGTTTAGATTTCGTCCTTATATAGCAATACATTTCCAAACAAATACTTTAGTGCTATCTGCAAGTAGACCTAGTTGTAAATATACTCCTAACTATATATATATGTATATGTATATTATCGTCAATTTATTCTTTCTTATTGTTATAGAGTGTCATCAAAATATGCTTCCATGAGCGTCGCCTACAATTTATGGAACGTGAGCAAATGCAACAGTGGCAAGCTTCTCGCCCTGGGGAACGGATTATTGAAGTAGACGTTCCACTTTCATATGGGCTATGTCATGTATCGCAACCGTTAAATCCGAACTTCTTGAATACTGTGGAAATCTTCTGGGATCCCTTAAAGGAAGTAGGCGTTTACGTTAAAGTGAACTGCATTTCAACTGAGTTCACACCCAAAAAACATGGAGGAGAAAAAGGAGTGCCATTTCGACTACAAATTGAAACTTATATAGAATCAACCAACTCTACCGGAGGAGCAACGGCATCAGCAATATCGGCTGGTGCTTTATCAATTGCATCTAGTTCAGTATCAGCTGGGATAGCATCAGCGTCTATGCCGGCCGGTACTAATATACCATCGGGGAACAACCACTCGCTCATAAGTGGCAAGCAACCGGTACATGCAGCAGCATGTCAAATCAAGGTTTGTGGTTAAAGTTTCAATTTAATATTACTCACATACATACGAGTAGTACATTAATATGTATATTTATTAATAATATAATATACGATAACATATACATATTATGTATGTCTTCAATTTAGTTTGACCATATAACAAATATAACTTAATTTATATTAAATGTTTATGAAGAAAATAGTTTTTGTAATAATAATTATGAAATGTTATACATACAAGTATGTCCTATAGCCCTTTAAAGCGCGTTAAAAAAATATTATTTTTCTTATGCAATATACATAGATATACATATGTGCATATGTATTTATGTCTAATTCGCAATTATGAATGGGAACGGGAGAAAAAATCATATCATCAAGTGTAACTCCAATAATATGATAATAATTAGTACGTGTATGGAAAATATAAAGATCGAAACCGATATCATCAATTTTTAGCACCAATAATATATAATAATATATATGCTCAATAATACATTATATGTACAAGGTCTGTCGCAAAAGAAACAGAACTTTTTAAATATAACTGTTTCTGGTGGCGCCACCTATTGGTGGGTATATGAAATAAAATGTTTGATCTCTTGTGGACATTTCGTAAAAGACAATTGGATAACTACAATCGATGTTATCGATCAAAAAGTGACAGCAGCTTTTGGTCATCGGTCGTAAAATGCAAAGAGCAAATATTAAATTTTGTTTTAAACTTGGGAAATCGTTTACTGAAATAATGCGCCGTGTCATCGGTCGACGCTTTTCATTGATTTTTTGACAAAAAACTCCATATTAACCATTAATCCCTTCATTAGCCCATGCCCATGAAAGGACACTGGTTTCAGGACATTTCAGCTATCCAAAAGGCGACGACCGATATTCTCAAGAGCATTCCGAAAAATGACCTTAAACACTCACTTGAAATTCTAATTGACCGGGCTAAACGCTGTATCGAAGCACAAGGAAACTACTTTGAATAAAAAAATATAACTTTTGAAAAATATTAATTTTTTGTTGTTTTTTTAACAGTCCTGTTTCTTTTGCGACAGACCTTGTATATGTATTTTATTTCATTTGCATATCTCAGATATTTACCAATTATTTTGGAATTTTGGATTTCAATTATTTTTAAATGGGATTGTTTCGATATCTTCAATAATATTGTAATCCCCCCCTGGCCCCTATATAGTTAATATCAGGATATTCGAACATCGAAATTTACTACATATACATATGTACATATGTATGTATATGATTTGTTTTACACCTTAAAGTATTTCCCTAGCTTTGATTCTTGCAAGTTGCAAGAGTATAAAATGTTCGGTTGCACCCGAACTTAGCCCTTCCTAACTTGTTAAAAACTTAATGTTTATATGTACGAGGTGTGTTCAAAAAGTATCGCGTATTTTGTGTTTTTTTCAAAAATTATTTATTTATTCATGAATATCTATTTTGTCCCCTTCAAAGTAATCCCCATGAGATATTATATACTTGTGCAAACGGTTTTTCCAATCTTCGAAGCACTTCAAAAAATCTTTTTTTTTATCTTCTTCAGCTCCTTCTTCGATGCCGTCTTTATGTTGTCAAGAGAAGCGTAACGTCGTCCTTTCATGGGCCTCTTCAGTTTAGGGAACAAGAAAAAGTCACAGGGGGCCAGATCTGGGGAATACTGTGGCTGCGGCATCATTAGTGTGTTGTTTTTGGCCAAAAAGTCGCGCACAAGCAACGATGTGTGAGCAGGGGCGTTATCGTGGTGCAAAAGCCAATTTTTGTTCTTCCACAAATTCGGGCGTTTCTGGCGGATTGCTTCGCGCAAATTGTGCATAACTTGCTGGTCGATATGGTTAGGTCCTCAGAAACTTCTCTAACGGTGATTCGACGATTGGGCAATACCATTTTCTCCACTTAATTAATTTTTTCGTCTGTTGTTGAAGTGCTCGGGCGGCCGGCACGCTCTGCGTCGTTCACATCTTCTCGGCCTTCTAAGAACATTTTGTACCACCGATAAACGTTGCTTCGGTCCAAGGTAGCTTCTCCGTATGCCACAGTCAACATTCGGAATGCATCCGCGCACTTAATTTCGTTTTTCACACAAAATTTGATGCAGGTTCTTTGATCCATTTTTTTGAATAGGTAAAAATCGAAGACGATCCAAAACACGTGCAAGCAAAGCAGCTGTCAACAATTAAATGAACATTCAAAATGGCCGAGCATAAGTGAGAGGCAACATAACGCCACAAAAAGTTCGAAATTCGAATATACGTAACCCGCGAAAATTCAAAATTCGCGATACTTTTTGAACACACCTCGTATAAATAGTGATATACAATTAATGAAGTTAAATTGCATTCAGAAATGTAAGGGAATCGAAGGCAACTAATTTAACAAATTTATTGGGAACAAATTGAAAACAAGTTTTTTTATAGTTTTTGGCAATGTTTTTTATTTAATTTTAATTTTTAACATGTGAAAAAAGGAAACACTTTTAGTTTTACGAAATAAATTCCAATATTAAATAAGGGAAACTAATTTCTATTCAATTGTGTTAATATTAATCTCTAATTAGTATCCTTTTTTTTTTTGAAAATCCATAGTTGTTTATAATTAATCGAAAATACATCGACATAGAATCAAGTATGTTTTGGTAGAGAAAACTGGAATAGCTTTCCATTAATTCCGAACAAGTTGCCAAAGCTCATCTTAGTTAAATTGCCACTTTCACTGTATTCCACATTTTAGATCTGGGGATTGTGGAAACCACTCCAATACATTGGTATTATCGATTCTAAACCACTCTTTTGTACGCTCAGTCGTGCGTTTGAAGTCGTTGCCTTACTGAAATACCAACATTAGCGGCATATTATCTTCAGCGTGCTGTAGCATATATTCTTGAAGTGTTTCAACATAATCGGTTGCCTTAATAATGCCCTATATCCTATGGAGCGGCCCAAACCGTTGTATAAAAATGACAACCAAACCATAACGTTTCCGCCACCATATTTAACGGTCTTTAATGTTGTAAGTTGCATTTTTAGTTCTTACTTGAGGAAATAGCTCATTCAGAATTAATGAGTTTTCTTGTGTTTCACGTTCTTTTTGATCAACAATGGAACTTTTCTTGTGCTTAGGGTCTTTAACTTTTATTTGTAAACACTTTATGGATAATTGATGGATCAACATCAATGTTAAACTCACATTTTATTTGTTTTATGGAAATAAATGGACTTTTTTTTAACACATCGATTTATATAGTATTTGTTTGGCAATCTTATTTTGGGTTTCCTGACACCTATTTCAATCTGGGCAACTCATCTAACTCTTAGTTCAAAATTTTTTTTTTTGGAAACTTGAAAACTACTTCTCTCGACTAAATTTTTAATATGCTCTCGAGGTTTTCGTTCGCTGTGTTTACCCTTTCGCACATCTAAGTATTTAATAAAGAGGAAACATACACTAACTGGTCACGATTAACATATAAATTACCATAACTAAGCACTTAATTATACTATATATAATATATGTGACCTGGTATATAAAAAAAGGAGAAGAATTGAGATAACGAGAAACTGACGATTATTTTTAACAGCTTTTCCCAGAAAACTAGTTTTCGCACGTTAGCTCCCTTTTCGTAGACCAGGTCACATATATAAAAGTCTAATTTGACACAGGGGATTGCGGTAGCAGGGCCACCTTTGGGAAAACATTTTTGTATGTAGTTTAATGTACATATCTCCTAAACCACTAAAGCTAAAACAACCGCAGTATCTATAGTTGACTTTTGACTGAAAATGACGCTCAATGTATTGGATATACAATTAAAATTCAGAGAATCCTCTCTTGACAATATTAACTCTGTGTATAAAAATTGTGTTGAATCGAGGCATATATCGGCCAATATCTGAGATATCTCAATAAAAATTCTCATAACAGTCTATTTTTATGCCTGAAATAGATCAAATCGGACGAAAACTTGACCTAACCCCCATTATAGCTTTTACTTTTATATTTTACGGTATTTCCCTGCCTTTGATTCCTGCAAGTTGCAAGTGTATAAAATTTTCAGTTGTCCCTTAACCCTTCCTTACTTGTTATATCCTTATTTTCATTACACATAACAAAATTAGAAAACATGAACAAAATATCTTTATTATGACAGTTTTGTACTGAAACAGAACAAAAGTGTCGAAAACATATGTAGACTCTAAATTTAGATATCCCCAATTTTGATGTTTAGTAAAACCTTAAGACCTTCCGCATAATTTTTTGTATATTTTTCGTTAGGGCCAGAGAGTAAGGATCACATGATGTTTGCATGCACGAAAAATTTTGTTTTTGTAGAGCCGTGTTATTAACCTTAAAATATTATTCTTACTTTATCTCGTAAAATTAACACGTTTTTGTAAAAATATTTTTGTTTTTGTTTAAAAACGACACGGCGCCCTTATTATATCGCACAACCGTAAACTGACTTTGTTGAACACAGAAGGGATTTTTACCAATTGTGTGTAAATAATTTGCATTTTTAGTATTTTAGTTTTATTCACCTAACGGTTGTACGTACCACCTAAAAATAATCGAGATAGACACAGGGTTATATATATATAAATGATCAGGATGACGAGAAAAGTTGAAATCCGGTTGACTGTCTGTCTGTCCGTCCGTCCGTCCCTGCAAGCTGTAACTTGAGTAAAAATTAAGATGTATCAATGAAACTTGTTGTGTGGGTTCCTTAGTACAAAAAAGTTTGAGAATTTTTAAAAAGTGGGCGTGGCTCCGCCCTCTAACAAGTTTAATGTACATATCGCCTAAACCACTTAAGCTACAACAAAAAATTTGTTGAGTACAAATCTTATAAGAACTTTTGCCGACAGTCTGAAAATGAATGAAATCGGAAGGTAACCTCGTTCACTACCCATAAAACGGTACTGATTAAAACTACTAAATGTGCATTAAATCCGTAACTGTATATTCAAGAGAAATTAAATTTTTTTACCGAGATCGTACGAGAGGGCTTTATATCAGTCTTTGTTAAAATTGGACGATGGGCGTGGCACCCACTTTTAGGTGAATTCCTATATCTCGAGATCTGCTCTACCGATCTCAACCAAATTTGATACTTGACATTTTTTTAACATTTTCATATTACCGTGAGAAAATGTGCAAAATCGAACCACAACCACACCCACTTTCCATACAACACAATTTTAAATTCCTTTTGATTCTTTCACTCTCCGCTATACAAATCAAGAAGCAATCAATGTAACGAGATAAAACTCTGCACCAATAGTGCTTAAGTGTATGCCACCTTATAATCAAAAATTTAAATTCAAATCCAACAAAAACTGTTCAACCCCCTAGGTACCGAATATTTGAACCGCAGTGCCTATAGTTGACTTTTGATCGAAAATTTCGGTCAATGTCTGTGATATATAATTGAAATTCAGCGATAATCCTTCTTTGACAGCGGTATGTCTGTACTTCAAAGATGGGTTCAAACGGACCAATACTTTAATTAGCCCCCATATACCTAATATAAAGATAATCGAACTTCCGATTGACTTTGTACCTCATATATCGGCCAATACGAGTATCTGAGGTATCTCAATGAAAATGAGCTAGCGTTTACCCATAACAGTGTATCTTTGTGACTAAAATAGATAAATTTGAGCGAAAACTTGACTTACCCCCATATAGTTAATATCAGCATTTTCGAATATCCGGTCGACTTTACTCTATGTGATTAATTTTTTAGTAAGTGACATGTTAATAGTATGGGGTATTGGGAAAAATACATAGATAAAATCTGGTCGATACTACATCAACTTCCTTAAACTGCATATGTGACCTGGTCTACGGAAAGGGGGCTTAGGTGTCAAAAAAAGGAGAACCATTAATGAGATATCGAGAAACTGACGATTATTTTTAACAGCTTTTCCCAGAAAACTAGTTTTCGCACGTTAGCTCCCTTTTCGTAGACCAGGTCACATATAATGGTTTTCGTTTTTCTAACAAACCTTATGTGTCTGTTAATATAAGGGGTTATATATAGTATATGTATATTGCTTGGATTTCGATCCTCAGGTCGACGTTTGGCTTGAAAGTTTGCAAGAGTATAAAATGTTCGGTTGCACCCGAACTTAGCCCTTCCTTACTTGTTCAAATGGAGTTTGTTTTTGTTTTATGCATTTATGTCCTTATTATTTTTCACAAAACTGTCTGTATATGTACATATATATGCATCAAAGTGTTTATAAATTCCATTCAATAAAATATATTTTTTATATGAATTAAAATCCAGTGCTTTAAATTTTTCTAGGTATTCAAGTTAAAAGGTGCTGATCGTAAACATAAACAGGATCGCGAGAAAATTCAAAGGCGCCCTCAAGCAGAGCAAGACAAATTCCAGCCAAGTTATGAGTGCACAATTATGAACGACATACCTCTGGATATATTAGCACCCACAACATCGGGTTGCTTTAGCCCTGAATAGTAAGATACATACATATATGTATATATATCCAGTAAATATATTGGGTGGTGAAAAAGTCTTTTCGTATTTCTAATCAAACTTCTACCTATTTTTTTTTTATAATAATAAATAAATAAACACATATATGTACCATTTTGGTCGACCACCGTAAACTTTACAAACTTCATTGGTGGCTTGCGTGGCATTCTTCCCTTTTTTAAACAAAAATTTCAAAATATTGCGAATTTCTTCATTATTTGCACTCATTTTTTAGCAGCTGTAATTTTTTTTAACTTCACCGAATTTAATTTTTTTTTTTGGTTAAACTTTTCCAACACTATATGGTATGATAAAACGTGATTGACAGCACTGGAGATATACGACTGCAACAATATCTATTAACAAAATACGAAAAGACTTTTTCGACTACCAATATAATGATTTGTCAAAAAAGTCTTGCGGTATTTTTATTGAATTTTTTTTTTTTTATTGAAATTGAAATGAATTTTTGATGACTCATGTCCAGCTCTTGGCCGATGCTACGGCTGCTACTATGCCGGTCTCTTTCGACCAATTCAGCGATTTTATCGCAATTTTCGACGACAGGCCATCCGGAATCTTCGATAACGAAAACGTTGAAACCATTGAAACCATCGTTGTGCGGTGGAAATGGAAACTGTATCGGGTCCATAAACTGCACAAATTTTATTGGCGGCTTGAGATGCATTTTTGCCTTTATCGTAGTAGTACTGTAAAATATGCGGTATTTTCTCTTTATTTTGCTCCATGTTTGCGACGCTATAAGTCATGAACGATTTAAAAGAAACGACAATCAATCAAACACGTGTTAGCGCGTGAAATGACTCGATGCGACGAATAAAACTAGAACTACGCGCTTTCAGCGGCAACTAGCGAAAATACCGCAAGACTTTTTTGACAACCTATTATAATAAATCATACTTAATTTACACTATTATGGAATTTTCGGTTCAATTAATACTTGTATTTGTAGTTGGTAATTTGGTATTCGAAATTATGATTTTTAAATAAGAACGGGAACTAGTATAAAAACTATCAGTTTAACAGACATATGGCCAGCAATTAATTAAAATTAACAATACCAAGTATGAACGCAATTCATTTATTTAGGTATATTATAAACACGTATTTTATATGGTAAAATGTTCGCAGTTCCATGACCTGATAATCGAGAAACATTATACTCTTCGAGTTTCGTTTGGCTATAACAAGTTTGTAATTACGGTCACGAAATTGTTCTTATGTTTATTCCAACATCTTCCGCTAATAAACCAAACCATTTGAAAAGGACATGTAATTTTTAAAGGTGCCGGCAGAGAGGACGCTGAAGACCGAGTTGAGGAAAATGACGCCATCGGACCCAATACGATTCACGCTTTTTTCATCGCTTCAAAGTACTATTTTCCAAAGTTTGACGTCCTTTTCTAAATGCTCTTTGGCAAAGTTCAGCCGTTTTCTTATGTTTCCTTTAAACAAGTATTGAAAGAAGAAAAGAAGAACTCCTGACTTCGAATTTATAAATTAACAAAACGTTTGGTAGCCAATACAAATCTGCACAAGCATTTAATTTCCATTGCCGCCAGTTCGGTGATATGTCTAAAGGTATGCGCTCCCGAGTGGTTAAGTCTTGATCTCCCGAACGCGGAACAATCAAGAAGGAAGCGTTGAGTTGTTTCCAGCTCGCTAAAGAATTTGGATTACTTGTAACAAAGTTTATGGCGTTATTAAAACTTTTTCAAGAACATTTCATAATTTTGGCAATCTGAGTTGGATTTTTGCTTTTTTTTTATGTAGATCAAAAATCATTCTCCTTTTTCCCGGAGTACATTACAAATTTCTACCTATTTTTTATATTTTAATCCTCTAAATCTTACACTTTACAGTTTATAAATAAAGTAACAAAGAAGATATCGAAATAAATCTATCTACAACGAGTGTCTTTGGAACATGACAGATTTTGTCTAAAACTGTGGAAATCCATATGTATATGTTGCCCTCAGTGCTTATTACTGATTTTTTACTTACATAAAATATAGTTAAAATTGTGAGATATATTTTTGAGAGTTAAAAAAACATTATGCTGGAATCTAGTACTACAGATAACCATATTTGGGGATGTTTCGTCGTGGAGGCTGAATTTACCGGCCGTAGTGCCAAAGATACCTTCTTTGCCCACCCTGGCGTTAAAGTCGCGAAGCACGATTTTGACATCGTGGCGGGGCAGCTCTCATAAGCGCGCTCCAAGCGCTCATAGAAGGCATCTTTGGTCACATCGTCCTTCTCTTCCGTCGGGGCGTGGGCGCAAATCAGCGATATGTTGAAGAACCTCGCTTTGATGCGGATTGTGGCTAGACGTTCATTCACCGCAGTGAATGATAGTACTCGGCTACGGAGTCTCTCTCCTACTCGTCTCTGTCCTTGTCCCGTCCATCGCATTTCTTGGACGGCGTTGATGTCAGCCTTTATTTTCGCGAGGACATCAACCAGCTGGGCAGCGGCACCTTCCCAATTAAGGGTCCGGACATTCCAAGTGCATGCCCTTATTTCATAGTCCTTATTTCGTTTGCCATGGTCATCATCAAAAGGGGGGTCTCTCATCCGAGGCAGTTGGTAATCTTTCATTGGGGGGGGGCTTTTTACGTGGCGGGTCCCAAACCCAGCGCACAACCCTATGTAGGGGATGTTTCGCCTTCTCACTTTAGCTCGCCTTCGAACGATGTTCTTAGGCTACCCAGAGGATACTTGGTCAAAGACCGGAAGTTGTTAGCTGCTTGAGCCATGTGTAAAAGAATCGTTTCTGGCCACTCCCAAGTGAATGGCGATCAGAGAACTTTCCTCACTTGCGTGAACTTCTACACATGACTTCATCCTCCGAATATGGTGCAGAGTATTCGACGATGTCAACAACGGATGAGTCGACGTTGCGAGTTTTCGAGAGAAAAGTTCTGCGAAAGATTTATGGTCCTTTGCGCGTTAGCCACGGCGAATATCGCATTCGATGGAACGATGAGCTGTACGAGATATACGACGACATCGACATAATTCAGCGAATTAAAAGACAACGGCTACGCTGGCTAGGTCATGTTGTCCGGATGGACGAAAACACTCCAGCTCTGAAAGTATTCGACGCAGTACCCGTCGGGGGAAGCAGAGGAAGAGGAAGACCTCCACTCCGTTGGAAGGACCAAGTGGAGAAGGACCTGGCTTCGCTTGGAATATTCAATTGGCGCCGCGTAGCGAAAAGAAGTAACGGTGTCTACGCCAATTAAGAAGAAGAAGAGAAAACATTTTCCTGATAATAGTATTTACTTGTGCCAGAAAGGGGTAACATCGGATCAAAACATCGGGAAGTATTAACTCGATTTGATCCATTTTAGGTACAATAATAATAGTATGACTTGCATTAAGACAACTCACTAATAAAGTCAATCTTAAGTTCGACAACATTTACCATATATGAGGTACCATATGAGGGCTAGGGGATGTTTTGACCCGATGTTACCCCTCATATGTTATACCTATGTAATCTACGGATTTTCAAACATCAACTTGACCTTTCCATATACATAGGTCAATCTGTAATTTATCTTAGAGAGTATCCATTTCTTAAAATCGGGTTTATACATATGTCTCTAGCTCCCATATACCTTAAATAAGAAATTCACACTTCCGGGGGTTTTATACCGAATATATCGGTCAGTATTAAAGGAATCTTACCAAAATTAAGTAAACGTATAATATTGGATGTAGAATAGTTTAAGTACCCAAGCTCCCATATTCTTCATATAAAGATTGTCTAGTAGATTTTATGCCCAATATGTTGGCTAGTGTGTGAATTATCTTCACACAAATGCGAGTATGTTATACTTTAGTAATGAAAAACGTGACTGCAATCAGTCCAGACCTTCCCTAGTCCTTATATAGGTAGGTAGGTTTGAGTGCAGCCCTATCGGGCTCAATTAGCACTTGATGTGCCATTTTGATACACTATTCGTAGAACCTCCTGTATCTGCTATTACGTTTCACCTTCCCTCTCACACCATTTTGAGGTTTCGCTGAAACTACTTATGTCCGATATGCTTTTAGTGGAAATCCATTCAAGGCTTGGTGCTTGATGGATTCCAAGTGTTTTGTGTCGGATCTGTGCTAGAGCTGGGCATTCGCAGAGAAAATGGAAGATTGTTTCCTTGTTCCCTGCTACTCCGCAGCCACGGCAGATATCGTACGACACATTTTGTAATGTTTTTCCACCTGTTATTTGCAACTTGTTGAAATTGTCTATTGATCTCTCCTTTGATCGATCCTAGCGGGCTTGGTATTAGCTCCCCCTCGGATTCGTTGAGGAAAGCTCCTGCCTTTGCCAACTCGTGTGCTTTTTCGTTATCGAAAATGTTCCTGTGACCGGGAACCCAGATCAAGTTTAGTTGGAGCTTGTCTTTTATTGAGCTTAGTCCCTATATAACCCATTTAGTGATTTTTATTAAATTCATAGATGGTCAACGAATTGAAGCTAGAGCGTTTATGTCGGTCAGAATGTGTAATATTTTATTAAGATCAGGTATATAATATTTTATAATTTTGAAAGAAATTGGTCAAGACCTTTGTCTAGCCGTCATATCCTTAATACGTACATAAGAGTTTGATTTCTGAAAATATTCCTCTCAACCTCTGCTTGCAATGACTCACACTAATGGATTCTCAAAAGTCAAATATCTATGGTACACTTATACTTTGCTTTCTTAGGTATAATAGGGCTTCAGTTCCGCATAGGATAATGCCTTCTTTTATTCTTTGAGCAGGAGTCTTCACTTTAACTCCTATCTCTGAAGTTCGTTTTTAGAACACAATCGTATATTTTTCACACACATACATATGTACGTCTCCATGTTAATTATCACCTAACTCTTAAAAGTTATTGCCTGCTGTTGGCGTTAATTAAAAAAGAAACTGCAGGAGTGTGCGTAGACGTTTGCCTAATAAATTAATTTGAGTTTCTACTAAGGTGATAACGACTTCTTTTAGCCAAATTCATTATCGCCCATAGCATACTGTAGATTCTCATCGGTGTACATAAATATAGGTTCCGAAATATGAATGTAGCGCCCTCACAAGTATTGGGTTAACATATGTATGTGAGTATATGTGTCTTAGACTTTACCAATCTTCACCAATTTACAGAAACAAACCCAACCGGTTTTGTCATTGCAACTAAAATGATTCGCTATATTTATACATGGTCGTACATATGATATCTACATACATATGTAAAACAAACAAACACATGACTAAACATTCTCATACACACGTTGATGCTTGACATAGCTGCCATCGTTCCTCAGTGTTTGTATGCGTTATTTTGCAAATTTTTTAAAGTGTGACAACGGACTCTGCCGATAGCGAACTCCATATCGACTCTGACTCCGACAAAGAGTGCAGAAGACTTTCTCAATTGAATGCACAAACACAATTGCAAACGCAGAGCTGAACCAATACTAAATATGTACATATACTCTGTGCACCAATACGTGCGTTGATAATACCGGCCAACAAAATCTCACCACTACATGGAAATTGGCATTTGCGAAACTGAACATTTTGCAACAGCTATTGTTACTATACTTAAGACTGTTGTGTAGGAGCTCCAGTATCGGTATCGTGTTCAGTACGTATTCGAGTTTGAATGTGATCGGGAGTGTTAGTAAGCCTTAAGCGCAAGCGCGTCGTTACAGAAAAAAAGAAAGCAAAAAAGAGACTTCATTTTAATCTCAACGACAAAATTCGGTGTTTTTTGTGCTGTAAAATCTTATGTACGGACGAGAACTAACTTAGCCTGCATACGAGTATTGGCGAAGGCTCCAGTTAAGACTAAGTGTTTTTGTTTCGATAGCTTTAGATCGGTACACGAGAATAATTCACAGGGTAGGCGGTAGACGAAAAAACTTGAATGGTCCGATACGTTTCGTCGATCATGTACTCTACGTCAAGGGATTGCCGCACAGCTGCATACAACTTTACTGAATGCCTAGAATTGTTAAGCTCAAAAACAAAATTGTTACGCCGTGTTTGATAGTTCGCTAACAAACATCGTTGTTGTTGTTAATAAAATTACTGAAGAATTGGTTGCACGCTTGACATAGCTTGTGGTATGTATGTATGTATGAGCCCATCATTTTAAGGCTTGCTACAACTCGAAGCATAAACTAAAAGAATTTAGGAAGAGCTAAGTTTGCGTCTAACCGAACAACTCATACATACTCGTACTCTTGCAAATTGCAAGGGTTAAAGCCAGGGTACAATCAGGTACATAACCCAATTCAACCAAACCATTTTCGACACACAGCTACACAACTATCAGAAAAGAATTCTCTCTGAACTTCATTTATATATCTCACACATTGACCGATATTTTCGGTAAAAACTGTGCTTAGGGGCTTATATGTACTATGTTCGGACCGACAACGAAAACATGTTTTCGTGGGAAAAACTGGTTTTCGCACGAAAAATTGTGTTTTCGTTCATGTAAAATCTGTCAAAACGGAAACACAGTTTTCGCTGAAAACTACTTGAAAACTTACATTCCACTCATTACAATCGCTGCCTGCTCTAGTTTAATCGATGTTTTTGGAAGACATATTTTGCCGGCTCTAAATTGTCACTTGATATTTGTTTACATTCCATATACAAACACAGCTGTCGCTTGATATTCTCATATTAGGAGGATTCTCTTGCTCTTGCAAAGCCCTTGCGCGGTGCACGAATTGCAGAATTTTCCTCTTGGTGCAACAGCACAACCAAACACACGCAGAAAATTATTATGTTTATTTTCGTGCCGTCATATATAACTAGATTCTGCAATGGGTGCTCTCTTGGCCTTGCATATTTCGATATAGGATTTTTGCATTTTGTGTCATCGTGCAATCTTGCGAGAGCAAGAGAATGCCGCTATTGATAGTTGTCAGTGAAAACTCATCGAAAACACACATTGTCGGTCCAAACGACTTAGATTCCACAACTTACAAATGTGTTTTCAAAATGTTTTCAATGTCGGTCCGAACACAATATTAAACAGTTCTTGTTCGATTTTCGCAATTTTTAGTCACAAGGTGGCACACCTCAAAAGCACTTTTCGTACAAAGTTTTATCCTGATATAGTAATTAGTTCTTGTTTTGTACACTTAAAAGTTAAAGTTTCAAATGGAATTTAAAATTGTGTTATACAGAAAGTAGGCGTGGGTGTAACTGTCAATGTGTTTTACGTGGGTATCTGCCTACGAAGGCTCAAATCCACGGTGCTATCTATTGCTGGTAGCACATATGTACATACATATGTAGATCAAATTAATGCGTTGATCAGCGCCCCAAAGCGTAAGTGCATGTACAACACTACACTCTGGAAGAAACCAAGGTATGAGTGCCGCCCCACACACATACACTTTGGTTCCAATCGGTTCGGGTGAAAACCAAAGGAAACACCCTAGCCACCTTGGTCGGGTTCGAGGCCCATCTAAAACCTCTGCCGTATCTGGGTCCGGCATCCGGCCGCAGTGCGACTCCACATTGGACAATTACCCTTCCTGCATTTAGGTTTAAACCACAGCCACCACGAATCTCCCCAAAGGGCCAAAACCCAATGAGCAGACTGAAGCGAACTTCAGGGGCGGCTGCTCCCCGTGGTACCATGTTTTAGTCTTTGGTGTGACCTGTAGCCCAAGCTTGCGCTTAAGCTACTGCCAGTCGAGCCCCCAAGAATTCCAAGGAACTCTTAAGAACCCGACTGTATGATTTTTGTTATCACTTTAGATTTTAGAATTTGTTATACAATCGCAAACCCATTTAAGAATAAGACATCATTTCGAGCTGTTTTTTATAGCACTGTTCCGACTTAGACCATGTTGACAATTATAAACAGACCTGTACTTGTCAGACATAGTGCATTTGGCTTTTAGTCGCCTCTTACGACAGGCATGCCTTGCCGCGGGCATATTCGGTTTCCCCCCTTACCCAAAGGGGGTCCCCCTACCCGCAGGGGGAAGGCGTGGGTGTAGTTCGATTTCGTCCAATTTTGATCTTGGCTCTATGGCGTATTTAGTTATTGATTTATCGCGCTTTTAGTAGGTTTTAATAGTGCCGATATATGGGGAGTGAGTTTGTAGCTTTAGGAGATGTGTATATTAAACTTATTAGAGGGCGTTGCCACGCCCACTTTTTAAAAATTATTTGCCCGCGTCCCTTGTCACGGCGATAACTTGTGCCAAATTAGAGTTTTATATCTTAACTTAGTCCTTAGTTATGGTACTTTATACGTTTTCATTTAAAGGCGTTTTGTGGGCGTGGCAGTGCCCACGGACGCTTGCACGGATTTCAATTCGTCTCGTCATCTTGGTCATATATATGTATGTACATAACCCTATATCTATTCCGAATAGTTTTAGGTGATACATTCAACCGCTAAGTGAACAAAACTATTATACTCCGCAGCAACATGTTGCAAGAGTACAAAAATATGTCATGTATGTTACGTAATGCATATACTCGTACACATACGTTATGTAAGATATTCAGTTTCAATTATGAAAGCAGCTTCAGGTAAACCAGGACACAAATGAATTGTATCTAATGTCTTGAAATTTTTATTTTTAACAGTTGAAATTTTCCCAACATAAAAACATTTGTATTTTCAAATTTACTTTTTTATATTCCATTAATATTAAAATAAATTTCATGGTAATATATTATATTATTTTAAATAATATTAATATTTATAAATAATATAAGTAATATATTATTTTAAATTATATTAATATTTATTTTATTTAGAATTAATTTTAATAATATTAATAATATAAATGCAAATTAATATTCAATACAATTTTTAACAAATAGTTTTATCATAGAAAAAACTTTGTGTGCGTAGAAAAAGGAAATTTTCCTAAAAGTTTGAATATGTGTATTTTGAGTTAACATACATATAGTATATATAAATATTTTTGTATGAGTGTACTTACAATCACATCCAGATTGCATATCTCTAAATGATAACATATGAAAATACAAAAAACAAAAAAAGAAAAAAGCCAATATGTGATGCTATAGCTTGAAACCGTATAAATATTTTAAAATTTTGCAAAACGACTATTAAAATAAGTGCCCTAAGATAAAATAGGTGTCTGAAACCTGTGTTTGTAGGTTTGCGCAGTCATGAACAGAATTCATGTATTTTTGATAACGTACATAACTACTCTCACTTATCCATTACTTTCGTTCTAATATCTATCTAATATAAGTATCTAATATTAACCATTTGGACCGGCAAATGTTAGTTTGCTATATTCGTTAATTTTAAGAAATACTACAATTGTAATTATATTCGATTCCAGTTGTGGATCTGTGTATATAGTGGAACAGAATATGGTTATGAAAATCGGTTTAGATCGTATAAGAGTGAAAATTTAGAGTTCAACGTATTTTTCAATGTGAAATCATAAAACAAAAATAATTTAGCGACGGCGTATGAAAAATAAATGTTGACTGATTCGCAGACCTACCTGATAAGCACATCAAATTTTATCACAATCGATCCAGCTATTTCGGAAGAGTTTTTGTGATATTAAAAGAACGAATAGATTTCAATCAGATATGTATTACAAATTATGGAAAAGTATGTTGCACCACAAACGTAGTGAGACTTTCAAAATGGGTAGAAAAACTAAATACAGCGACGAATGTTTGAATAAGATAAGTGACAAAATGCTTTCAGTAATTGTGGTTTTTGATTTATGATCGGGATGTTCAAATTAAAAAAAAAACGTAATTTATTAATTGTGTTGTTTTTAAAAGGTTGCATATTGCATTTTATTTCATTTTACTTTTATTGTTTTGTCAGTTCTTCTTACTTTTTATCCTAACCTCTACCTATATATGTACATATGTATATATTAGCGTTATCACATCCGTCTATCGGGATGCAAAGTAATTTAGATTATTATCAGAGGAGTACGAGTATAATTAGTTGGTATTAGTTTATTCGCCAAAAACGAAATCGAAACCTAATAATACATATTAATTTCGTATATAAATACGTATACCAAAATTGATTCAGTGACATATCCACATTTGCTCTTTTTACTTCCTAACTTAGTATGAAGATTTGGCCCAATTCACCGGTACACATTCCCAAGTACGATGGCATATTGCCGTACACTGGAGGATCACCTGTTACCAACTCCAGTCCCATAGCCATAAATAGTGTTACTTCAACAAATTCTCCAACGCTGAAACTAATGGAAGCTAACATGGTGTCTCCGCAGCAGTCGGTCACGCCAGACGTGGATGACTACGTAAGTTTGTTGAAGAACTTAAAGTTGATAGCATAACTTCTTCAACTGATTTTTGTAGGCAATCAACATTTTGCCAGAATCCTCTCCAAGCCAAGTTGCGCAATGGTTGAGCCACCATAGATTGACTTCTTACCTGTCAACCTTTTCACACTTTTCCGGTGCCGACATAATGAGGTAAGTAAATAAAATCAATTATTCCTGTTATAAAAGCCATGCCAGTTCATATTGCAGAGAAGATATGCCGAGAATATATCTTTATTATCAATCAAGCAATCTTGACGTATTTACATATGTGTCCTGGTCTACGAAAAGGGAGCTAACGTGCGAAAACTAGTTATCTGGGAAACAGCTGTTAAAAATAAACAACTCGTTTCGTCAATTTCTCGTTATCTCATTGATTTTTTGACACCTAAGCCCCCTTTCCGTAGACCAGGTCACATATATCGATATTCAAGTAGTGAAATAAATTTGATCTGAATGGGCTGACCGTCTGTCCGTCTATGCAAACTGTAACATGAGTAAAAATTAAGATATCTTGATGAAACTAACGAATAGAAAACCTATAGAATGTCTCACTAAACAAATATCAATCACTCTAAGAAGTCTAGTAATGTTATTTCCTTGTGCCAAAAATGGATCAAATTGGATTAATACTTCTCTTAGCCCCTATATAGCATATACCAAAAATAAAAATCGAACTTGCCGTTGACTTTATACCGCATATATCGTCAATATATAGAATATCTTAATGAATTTGCGTGTTTCCTAACAACATTATATTTTGTTGCCTAAAATGAATAAAATCGGAGCCTAGCCTTCATATACCTAATATAAGGATTTTCAAACATCCACTTGACCTTACCTTATATATTGGCCAATCTGTAAGGTATTTTAATGAAACTCAAAGATATATATATTTCTAGTGATAAGCTAGGTACATATATCCCCTAGCTCCCATATTTAGGTTAAATTAGATTATTGCATGTGGATCGCACCGCGACCTTGGGTCTATTATGCGCTGAGTCTTTGGATTTAGACTCACATAGTCCCAGCATATTCTTCATCCATTTTGACTTCCATCTGTCTTTAAAGCATTCATGTCGTTTAATACGAGTGATATTTTATTAAAATTAGTTAGACAATTTTTCTAACAAAAAATGTGTTAAATATAAAAGTAATTGGTCCCTTTAATATACTGAATTCGAATCCTCTTACGAAACTGTATATATGAATAGCTTGCAACTCCTGAAAGTATTTCTCCGGCTGTGAGAGTAAAAATTGTTCGTTTACACTCGTTTTTCGTCACTTAAAAGAAAAATAAATTCTTTAAAATATAAAAACAGCTGAGGCCAGGTGCAGCTCTCACTTACTAATCCATTATACATAAACCAGAGAGGGTTGGAAATTATTACATTGGGTATAGCGGGTTAAGGAAACGTTTGGACTATATATCACGAACGTGTGAATATATCACATGGTAACCTATACATATTTAGAGTACTATATAGAGTAGTAGTGGCAGATAGTGTGTTACTATACAAAAACTACGATAATATAAAAATTTAAACTGTTTTCATCTCTTAGTCGAAAATAATAGATCTTACACTTTAATTTTGACTAATTATGACCATTTTTTTCTTAGGATGTCTAAAGAGGATTTGATTCAAATATGTGGGCTTGCCGATGGAATTCGCATGTTCAACATATTGCGCGCTAAGTATGACCATATTTTCCTTTTAATTTCTTTATTACATACATACTAAGTATTAATGAAAATTATTTTTCAGAGCTATTGCGCCGCGTCTTACACTTTATGTAAGTTTGGATGGCAATAGCTACAATGCCATATACTTGCTATCGAACACATCAAAGGAGCTAATGCAGAAATTGTGCAAAATGCCTGGATTCTACGACATGATTGCAAATGGCAACACAAATGGTGCATTAGAAAATGGCTCGATTTACAGTAGCTGGAGCATACACTCGAAATATTCCGGCAGCGGTTCAAATATTTTCAATGATAGCACCAAAAACTTTATTTTTCTAGCAGGCCCTTCAGGCGTACATGTAAACGTCACTGACGAGGTATTGAATAATGAGGTGAGAGACGGAAGTCTTTATGCTCTCGAAGTACAAAATGGTAAAGTTGTTATGAAGTTGATAAATAAAAATGATAATTGAAAGCCTAATTAGAATGAACCCTATATATATACATATAAATATAACTGAATATTTATGCATAACTATTTTCTTTGACTTGATTCAACCAACAATACATAGTAATGTTAAAAAAACACAATGTTATCATAAGCCTTTATTCATATAAATATGTACAATATTTGTGAAGTTCGATTGACATTAGACGAATTTCGTTATTACTGCATATTAGTTTTTATAACGTATTTTGAAAATTAGCCATATTTAACTTCACTTTATAAAGCGCACTTTTCCCAAGATGTTTCTTTCCGACGATCGCTACGTAAATAATATTTTGCACAATATATCAACATATTTACATACATATACATATGCCTTGCAATTTATTGGAAGTATAATATATGAGAGTATGTATAAAACATAGTCTAATTTTTTGCATGCGTTACCCATAAGAAAAGTTTAAACTTAAAATAAAAGCGGGCCAAACACTATCATCACTTTTATTGAGACACAATTACTAGCAACCAAATATATTAAATGTAAAAAACACCAAGATTATAAGCTTCAGCAATGTTTAAATGTATGCTGTTGTAGTCAAAACTGTATGTTCATTCATACATACATACATATATACAAACAGTCTTTATTGTGTATCTATTATTATTTAAAAATTACATAATATTAATACAATATGTGGAAGAAATAAACAAACGGTCTGTAAACAATGCTGTGTTTAAATCTACGCAACTTTAGCATAACTTTCAAAAAATCAGGAGATGAAGGACACCACCACCTATCTACTTGTATTTCAGAGAACTCTCTACGTACATGTTCCTTAAAATATAAAGCGGAAAAAATTATGAAACTATTTTGTAACGAATAAAAAGTAATCCTCTATGAGGTATAATCCTTACAATATTACATTACGAATAGAAAAAATGTAACCCATTGAGAATTGAATTGAATAATTGGGTGTTAGTCATATGGTATCCAAATGAATACGTGATTGAGCTATAAATAATGGTTAATGTCTTTACGGATCAGAAAGTTCAGAGTATGCTTTTGAAAAGTTTAATATGGTTACTGTTTAAGAGTTTAATTGTACACTCTTGTATTTTCAAAAGATCGAGGTCTGGTTCATCACATCAGGTGTCGGTAAACTTTATATTTAAAAATGTTGCGAAAAATTCGACGAAATCGTGAATGGATTACAATCAAATTTGGTATGTTATGAACCTATGTATATGTCCTGGGATCACTTAGTGTTGTTACTATATTTTACGTCGTGCCTCGAAAATTATACTAAAATAATCATCCAATGAGATAAAAATACATATGTGATGTAAACTCAAACTAAGAGGATAAATTTAATATATTGACTTGATATGGAAAACGCCAAGCAGAGGATCGAAATTCGTTATATTATGGATATAAAAAAGGTGTAGAACAGTTCCAGTTGTTGTTGTTGTAGCGGCAGAAAACATTACTGAAATAATTTTGAAAAATGTTACCAAGTTGATATTCTTTGGTCGGATAAAAATCCATCATACAGTCTTGGGTAGCTCGGACATTAACGATAAGGACCTACTAACAATGAATCTTCACAACGTGTAGAAGAGAATTGTTAGACTTAACCATATGCAATAGACGTGTGGTTGGCCTAATATCGTATTGGTAAGTTTAGTTAGAGCAGAAATAAAGGTTCTCCTTCTCCGGTCACAGGTCTGTGGGCTTTTTCTATAGTAATCCAAACAAGGAAAACAGCTTCAAACTAAATTATTACAATTCGGTCTTTCATGCCGAAATTGTGGGCGTAACAGAAGGAGCCAAGTGGCTTCTGTCCTAACCAGCAAGTCCATAAACATTCTGGTGGATAGCCAAGCGGTAATTAAGGCCAGTCGTAGTGCCAATTCAAAATCTCATAGAGTTAGGTTATACAACAAGTCAAGACTTTTACCAACTTTTAATTGTGAGCCTAAGCGGAACACCCCAGGTCTTTTGGACATAAGCAACACAGGACAAACCACAAAGTTAGGCAAAAGGGAGCTTGGCAACATTGTACCTTAAGAAACATTCGGCAGCTGGACGGAAAGAATCGTGTCTTTCACCAAATTTACAGAGTTGCTGGGTTTATAAAGGTACCTTACATACCATCACCAATTTATAGAGTTAAGTCAGCCGGATGTTCGAAAATTCTGAAATTAGTTATATTTCAGCCCTTTAATCCATTTTAGGTACAAAGATACATTGTTATTAGTAAAATACGCGCTCTCATTTTCGTTGATATAACTAACATATTGACCGATAAATGCGGTATAAGGTCACCAGGAAGTTCGGAAATATTTATATTAGATATATGGCGGCTAAGGGAAGTATTGACCGGATTCAGCCCACTTTGGCATTCAGACATACAATTATCAACTAAAGGCACTGGATTCCACATAAGGTGACACACTGCAAAGTTTTATCCCACTATATTAATTGGTGTTTTATTTGTATTGTACTCGTATAATGGAATGTGAGAGAATCAGATGGAAATTTAAATTGTGTTGTATGGAAAATAAGCGCGGCTATGGTCTGATTTCCTCCGTTTTAGCACTATGACACAGAAATATTAAAAGAATCTTATGTACCTAATTTGTTTAAAATCGATGCATCCGAGATATGTCATTTGAGCTAAAAGTGGACGGCGCCACGCGGATCGTTAAGCTTCGACGTCGTCTCCTGCTCCTGTGCCATCCAGAATGTAAAATTTATTGCGTATATATGGGAATGGGGAGGGGTCATCATCCGATTTGAACTATTTTTTTTGATTAATGGCGTTTTGCGGGCGTAGCGGTCCGACTACGCCCATTACAAACACGTTCTCGTCGTCCACCAACGGACACGTGTACCTAGTTTCATTACGATGCCTCAATTTTTAATCAAGGTCCAGTTTGCATGGACAGACAGTCAACCCAATTTCAACTCGTCTGGTCATCCTTATCATTTATACATGTGTATACATACAGCGTTACGAATTTTGTTATAATTACGCACCCGGGCGTCAACAAACACAAGGAAAATTTTAGGAAAATGCAAAGGAACAGCTGGTACGAGGAGGAGTGCCATGTCGCAGCGGAGAGAAAACAGACTGCCTACCTCGCAACTTTACAATCGACCACAACACGTGCGGGATGGGATAGATACCGAGAGTTGAAGAAGGAAGCGAGACGCATTTGCAGACAGAGAAAAAGAGAGGCCGAAATGCGTGAGTATGAAGAGCTTGACAAGTTTGCCGGCAAGGGTAATGCTCGAAAATTCTACGAAAAAATGCGGCGACTAACAGAAGATTTCATGACCGGAGCATACTCTTGTGATCTAGTAACCGATGCCCAGAGCACACTAAAAGCAAAACGCTTTTAGTAGACGTTCCACTGCCCGACCATGGAGAAGTCCGAATAGCAATTACCCACCTAAAGAACAACAAAGCGGCGGGACCGATGGATTGCCAGCCGAGCTATTCAAATACTGCGGAGAAGAACTGATAAGAAGCATGCATCAGCTTCTTTGTAAAATATGGTCGGACGAAAGTATGCCCAACGATTGGAATTTAAGTGTGCTCTGCCCAATTCACAAAAACGGAGACCCCATAATCTGCGCCAACTACCGTGCGATAAGCCTTCTAAATATTAATATATAGCGTATTGTGTGAAAGATTAAAGTCCACCAACAAACTGATTGGACCTTGTCAGTGTGGCTTTAGCCCTGGAAAATCGACAACCGACCAGATATTCACCATGTGCCACATCTTGGAAAAGACCCGTGAGAAGAGAATCGACCCACACCTCATCTGAATTTGGTATCCCCGCAAAGCAAATACGGATGTGTAAACTGACGTTGAGCAACACCAAAAACTCCGTTAGGATCAAGAAGGACATCTCCGAGCTGTTTGATACCAAACGAGATTTCAGAGTTTGTCACGAAGTTTGTAACTCCCAGAAGGAAGCGTCGGAGACCCTAAAAAGTATATATATAAATGATCAGTATGTAGAGCTGAGTCGATTTAGCCATGTCCGTCTGTCTGTCTGTCCGTCCGTCCGTCTGTCTGTATATATACGAACTAGTCTCTCAGTTCTTAAGATAACGTTTTGAAATTTTGAAAACATCATTTTCTCTTCAAGAATCTGCTCATTTGTCGGAACTGCCGAAATTGGACCACTATAACATACAGCTGCCATACAAACTGAACGATCGGAATCTAGTGCTGGTATGGAAAACTTTTGCATTGGACAAGATATATTCACGAAATTTGGTATAGATTATTTTCTAAAGCAAAAATGTAGTATCGGGAAGAAATATTTCAGATCGGCTCACTATAGCATATAGCTGCCATACAAACGGAACGATCGGAATCAAGGGCTTGTGTGGAAAGGTTTCGCATTTGACGTGGTATCTTCACAAAATTTGACATGGATAACTGCTTTAGGTAATAACATAATCTCCAAAAATTGTTCAGATTGAATTACTATAGCATATAACTTCCATACAAAATGCACTCATAGTTACTAAACGAAATGCACCTGTGAAGAGTACATATATTAGCTTCGGCGCAGCCGAAGTTAACGTTTTTTCTTGTTCAGTTGTAGCAATGATTTTAGTTACTTTTTCTGTTATTTCTAACATCTTTTGCTGAATATGAGTATTTATCCTATTCTGTTTATTGTTTGGGCCAACAAGTACATATGTCCGGTCTCATCTGTAGTCTCTGGAAACCATCAAACACTGAGGTGCCGGCGCTGATTTAAGTGTCGTGCCTAAAAAGTTTAAGTTTCATGATTGATGATTATATATTTATGTGACTGGTAAAAATGGTTTATTATTGAATACTTCGTCAAGTTGGTGTAGTGGGTCAAGATGTCGTAATTCTCCCACACGATTGGGCCTCCGTCCAAGATAGAAATGTAGTTAGCGTTATTGTAGTCCGTGAGTTTTTTCGATAACGTTGTCTGCAAAAGGAATACTATTGCCCTAAATTTGCAAATAAAGAGTGACTTACATAGTAAAGTGGTGAAAGGTTGTCTTTATGAACCCTAATACCCTTAAAAAGACGAGGGTGCCTAGATTTTATTTAATTCATTCTTCTGTATAAAGCGTGGCAAGTTTATTGTCCAGCCTTCGGTTAACCTTAACTAGGACCTTGTCACCAGCGTTATATGTCATATTCTGACGATCCTTATTATGATATGAGAGGTCAGTGGTATGTACCTTTTCAATGCGATTTCGAATTGATTCCGAAATATTGGACAGGCCAGCATAAAGGATATCTATTGACATGTCATGTGTAAAAGTTCACGCAAGTGAGGAAAGTTCTCTGATTGCCAATCACTTGGGAGTGGCCAGAATCGATTTTTTTACATATGACTCAAGCAGCTCACGACTTCCGGTCCTAGACCAAGTATCCTCTGGGTAGCCCAAGAATATCCGTTTGAAAGAGAGCTAAAGTGAGAAGGCGAAACATCCCCTCTGCGGGGTTGTGCGCTGGGTTTGGGACCCGCCACGTAAAAAACTCACCCAATGAAAACTAACAATAAGTCTCGGATGAGAGACCCCCCTTTGATGACGACCATGGCAAACGAATTAAGGATTACGATTTGAGGGCATGCATCTGGAATGTCCGATCCCTTAATTAGAAAGGTCAGCTCCCTCGTTATAGTGAAGACTTACATTAAGTAAAAATGAGTCAAAAGAATATATTTTGAAGTTCTTCAACATATCGCTGATTTGCGCCCACACCCCGACAGAGGAGAAGGACGATGCGACCAACGATGCCTTCTATAAGCGCTTGCAGCGCAACTATGAGATCTGCCCCGCCATCATGACAAAATCGTACTTGGTGACTTTAACGCGAGGGTGGGCAAAGAAAGTATTTTTGGCACAACAGTCGGTAAATTCAGCCTCCACGAGGAAATTTTGGGGAAATGGGTTGAGGCTGATCGACTTCGCCGGGGCCGGAAATATGGTTATCTGTGGTGCTAGATTCCAGAATAAGAAAATACATCAAGCAAAAGAACAGCTGGTACGATGAGAAGTGCCATGTCGCAGCGGAGAGAAAACAGACTGCCTACCTCGCAACGTTACAATCGACCACCGCACGTGCGGTATGGGATAGATACCGAGAGTTGAAGAAGGAAGCGAGACTCATTTGCAGACAGAAAAAGAGAGAGGACGCCAGAAGAAAGCGAACCCGATTCCCAATCGATAACGATGGAGGATTCCATTGTCCGACCATAAAGAAGTTAGAATAGCAATTACTCGTCTGAAGAACAACAAAGCGGCGGGGGCCGATGGATTGCCGAACGAGCTGTTCAAACACTGCGGCGATGAACTGATAAGGAGCATGCATTAGCTTCTTTGTAAAATATGGTCGGACGAAAGCATGCCCAACGATTGGAATTAAAGTGTTCTTTGCCCAATCCACAAAAAGGAAGACCGCATAATCTGCGCCAAATCCCGTGGGATAAGCCTCCTCAACATCGCATATAAGATTCTATGCAGCGTATTGAGTGAAAGATTGAAGCCCACCGTTAACAAACTGATTGGAACTTATAAGTGTGCCTTTAGTCTTGGAAAATCAACAACAGACCAAATATTCATCATGCGCCAAATCTTGGAAAAGACCCGTGAAAAGAGAATCGATACACACCACCATTTCGTCGATTTCAAAGCTGCCTTTGACACCACGAAAGGAGCTGCCTTTATGCCGCGATGTCTGAATTTGGTATCCCTGCAAAACTAATACGGCTGGGTAAACTGACGTTGACCAACACCAAAAGCTCTGTCAGGATCGGAAAAGACTTCTTCGAGCCGTTCGATACCAAACGAGGATTCAGACAAGGCGACTCCCTATCGTGCGACTTCTTCAATCAGCTGCTGGCGTACGCCAATTAGATTGATATCATTGCCTTAACACCCGCGCCGTTAGTTCTGCTTTCTTTAGACTTGATAAGGAAGCAAAGCAAATGGGACTGGTGATGAACGAGGCCAAGACGAAATATCTCCTGTCAACAAGCAAACAGTCGTCGCACTCGCTACTAAGCTCCCACGTCACTGTTGACAGTCATAACTTCGAAGTTGTAGATAACTTCGTCTATCTTGGAACCAGTATCAACTTCACCAACAATGTCAGCCTGGAAATCCAACGCAGAATAAGTCTTCCCAACAGGTGCTACTTCACTCATTATTCCCGTCCTGCTATATGGTGCAGAGGCATGGACGATGACAACATCTGATAAGTCGACGTTACGAGTTTTCGAGAGAAAGGTTCTGCGAAAGATTTATGGTCCTTTGCGCGTTGGCCTTGGCGAATATCGTATTCGATGGAACGATGAGCTGTATGAGATATACGACGACTTTGACATAGTTCAGTGAATTAAGAGACAGCAGCTCATGTTGACCGAATGGGCAAACACACTCCAGCACTGAAAGAGGAAGATCTCCGCTCCGTTGGAAAGACCAGGTGGAGAAGGTCTGGCTTCGCTTGGAATCTCCAAGTGGCGCCACATGGCGAAAAGAGAAAACGACTGTGTTAGAAGGAGCGTTTACAATTCTACCATTATTGTATTCTAATAATATTGGTTTTATTGTATTTGAGGTCAGTGGATTGTCTCAGGATATTGTTTCAAGGTTCGTATTTACCAGTATGAAGTGAGCGTTAAGATGCAAATGTGTGGCTAGGGCACATTTGTTGTGAACGAGCCTTAATTTTTTTTCTGTTTGGTTGGCATGACATCTGTCAAACATATTCAATAACCTTACAGTCATTGCACAACATCATATTTTTTCATTGTGTTGAAAATGTGAAATCAGAACGTGGATGATGCTTTGAGTCAAAAGTAAATGGCAGCCATGTTAAATATTGCACACAAACAATTTAGATCGTTTGAAAGCTATAAGGAAGATCCAAAAATATGGAAAATGTATTGAACGAAAAACAAAGCCAAAAATTATCCTTGAAGCAATGCTCTGCATTTAGTGGGATCAGCAGGGTGTGGTCTATCATGAGCTTCTAAAACCTGGGGAAACTGTTAATAGTAAGCGCTGCAGACAACAAATGAGGAATTTAAACCATGCATTGATCGAATAACAACCAGAATAGTCCCGAAGACACGGCAAAGTAATTTTGTTATACGACAATGCACCTGCGCACAAAGCAAAATCGGTTCAGACTTCTTTTGTTTTTGGAAAAAATAGTCAGTAAGACTTGCTTCACATTTTCTTGTACTGCTTTATGAGCTTGGTTACGGTCGGCATGTGTATAGAGATACATACATATGTATATGTAGTCAAAGCGTGCTTCCATTTCAACCTCTACCTATTCTTGTGCTCCCTTGATAATGTGTCGGTGACATGATTTTAATTTCCTGGTTTATAAAGGATATTTGCGTAAAAACTCTCTATGAGAGACATGTAGTGTTGGGATTTTTAATCGAAACTACTAAGGTCAGAGGTTATTCAACTGGTTCACTCCATATAGATGATTTCTCAAACTTTTAAGTGCCCATACTATTGCTAACAGTTATCTTTCATTTGTTCGGTTTTCTTTTTCTCTAAGAGTTCTTAATGTCATGGTTATTGGTTTATTTTCCTGTGAAAGCACAGCTCTTAAACTCCTTGAGAAACATCGGTTGTCAATTAGAACGGTTTAGGCAAATTACGTTACGTTAATGTGACATCTTCTGAAGACAGAATTTCTTTAATTTTATTAAATGCACCTTGGGGTTAATTCAACTTTAATTTTTTTGATATAACGTCTATAACAGCTTGTTAATCCGAAAAACCAACGAAGTCTGCGAAGTGTGGCTGGTTGTTCATAGTTGTAGTTTGTTCACCTAACGGTTGTACGTATCACCTAAAACTAAACGAGAAGATATAGGGTTATATATGTATATATAAATGATCAGGATGACGTGAAAAAGTTGAAATCCGGTTGACTGTCTGTCCGTCCGTGCAAGCTGTAACTTGTGTAAAATTTCGAGTTCGTAGATGGGCGAAATCGGACCACTGCCACGCCCACAAATCGCCATTAACCGAAAACATATAAAGTACTATAACTAAGCACTAAAATAGGACTTATAATCTGTAATTTGGTTCAGAGGACCGTAGTAGGCAAGGGTCCATCTGTAGGCAAACATTTTTGAAAAAGTGGCCCCACCCTCTTACAAGTTTGATGTATATATCTCTTAAACCACTTAAAAAATCGGAAGCTAACCTCGCTCACTCCCCATATAACGATACTGTTAAAAACTACTAAAAGGGCGATAAATCAATAACTAAATATGCCAGAGACATTAAATTTTACCACCGAGATGGTATGAGAGAGCTTTATGGGGTTCGGTGTGAAAATTGGACGAAGGGTGTGGCACCGCCCACTTTTTTGACGAAATCCCATATCTCGGGACCCGACCAAAAATTTAGTACGTGGCATTCCTCTTATATTCTTATGTCACATTGAGAAAATGGACGAAATCGGACAATAACCACACAACCACAATTAATTTCCACTCGATTCGTTCAGTTTAATACACTAAAATACTAAAACAAGATATAAACTGTAATTTGGCACAAGGGATCGCAGTGGCAAGGGGCACCTGTGGATAAAAAATTAATTAATAATAAGAAGTTTTATGCACATATCTCCTGAACTACTAAAGCTATAATAATCAAATTTGCTCAGCGTAAATATTATAAGAACTTTTACCAACAGTGTGAAAATGGATTAAATCGGAATACGAGTATAACCCTTCAAAACCAGTAAAAGCGCATTAAATCAATAACTAATTACACTAGAGACATTAAATTTTACCTCCGAGATGATATACAAGGGCTTTATGAGAGCCGGTGTGAAAATTGGACGATGGGCGTACACAAAGTTTAATTTCACTTGATTCTTTCACGTTCCAGTAAACAAATCACGAAGTAAATAATAGAACGGGATACAATTTTGAACTAATAATTCTTATAAATTATGCCAGCTTACGAACCAAAAGTGTTCAACTGTCCCAGTACCTATAGTTGACTTTTGACCGAAAATATCGTTCAATGTGTGAGATATGCCATTGAAATTCAGACAGAATACTTTTCTGACAATAGGATTTCTTTGTATCAAAATTGGACTGAATCGGCTCAAAACTTCCCTGAGCCTTCATATACCTGATATAAAGAATTTCGAACTTCTAGGTGATTTTATGCTGAATATATAATATTTGAGTTATCTCAGTGAAAATTACAGAACATGTTTTACTTATAACAGTATATTTTTGTGCCTAAAATAAATACAATTTGGCGAAAACTTGACCTATCCCCATATAACTATTGCCAGGATCTTCGAACATCCACTTGACTTCGTTCCATATGATTGGCGATTGTACGTAAGGTACCTTAATGAAACCCAGAGAAAACGATTTGAGTATTTAGGATGAGCAAAAATAGATAAAAATCGGGTCGATACTACTCCCCACTCCTATATACTACATACTATACATATATACATATATCGGACGGTGTATGAGTTATATATATGTACATTAAAATTGCTGGGATTCCGATCCTGTGGTTGACATTTTACACTTTAAGGTATTCCTCTGACATTAATTCATCCAAATTGCAAGAGTATAAAATGTTCGGTTGCACACGAACTTAGCCCTTTCTTACTTGTTATTTCTTATCATTTTACAAAACTGTGTTCTGACCCAAAATTCTGTCGTATTATTCCATTGTTCAAGTCTGTTTGAGCATTTACTTGGTTTAGTGGATCTAAGACCTTATAGAGTATCTCATTTTCCTCTTCATGATTGAAGGTATTAATTCGTTGCAGGCTTGGTCAAGTAATCCTATCGGAGTCCGCCTGCCGGTTTTGTTGATGGTTAATATTAAACCCCTGTCTATCGGAGGCTGCTATATATATTTCTGGCCTAGGCAACACTAATAGCACAGCCAGTGAAAAACGTAGAATCGTGGCTCGTGTCAGCTGGCACGACCTATCTTATGGGCGCGCAATGTAACTGAACAGTGAAAAACGCTACTCCCTTTTCTCTTTGACGTGGGATGACGTGAGAATTCAAGACATTTGGATTTTTGATGTGGAAACGTGTCAGCTGATTGCTCTCTCACAACGCAGGGTTGCCAATATCGATACACTGTAGTAATTATCAACTTTTATAATTCAATCTGTTCAATATGTTTCAATACGTTTGAAATTTTCATAAAATAACTCAAAATCAGAGTCGAATGCTATTATTTATAAATATGTAAACTATTTTTAATAGTTTGTTTTCAGTATATTCCAGATATTTTATATTGTAAAAAATTGTAATTGAAAACAAAGATGTGCTCAAAACTATATATGCGTATTGGGCAATGACAACATTGTTCAAATGTAAAAAAAACAAAGATGGCTGATTTCTGCGTTTTTACCACGTTTTTCACTGTGCACACATTTTGCCGATGAGGAAGGAAAAGGAAGGAAGGCAGTAGCGTTTTTCACTGGCTGTGTTATAAGTGTTGCCAGGTGCAATCTGTTATTTCCATTGGAAAAATTGACATTTTTTAGCATAACATCACTCAGAACGTTTTGTCATTTAATCGTGAATTGTTTTATTTACAGGGAATTAAAAAATTCATCTCGGCCAAAAAATGGAACTAACTCGTGAACATTTTCGTGCGATCATTTTTCACAACTTTCGACGAGGATTATCACGACAAGAGTGCATCGATGAACTAAAATCATTGTATGGCTATGAAGCACCATCCTATAGCACTGTGAAAAACTGGTACAACGAATTCAATCGTGGCCGACGCTCGCTCAAAGACGAATTCCGTGAAGGTCGTCCAAAAACAGCCGTTGTGCCAGAAAACTTCGATGCCGTACGTGAAATGATAATCCAAGACCGTCATGTAACAAACCTTCAGATAGAGGCATGCCTATGCATTTCTCGCACCAGCATACATTCGATATTACATGAACACCTGACCGTAAAAAAGGTTTGTTCTCGTTGCATCCCGCACAATTTGACAATCGCTCAAAAAAAGGCTCGTGTGGATTGGTGTAAAGAA
The DNA here is from genome assembly GCF_024586455.1 of Bactrocera neohumeralis. Taxonomy (NCBI): domain Eukaryota; kingdom Metazoa; phylum Arthropoda; class Insecta; order Diptera; family Tephritidae; genus Bactrocera; species Bactrocera neohumeralis. Next base: position 32,378,029 of record NC_065921.1, read on the forward strand.
ATGCTGAAAAAATACGATCGCGGTGCTTCAAAAGACGTTTATAAGATCATCACAGGTGACGAATCATGGATCTATGCGTATGAGCCCGAAACAAAACAGCAATCGACAAAAAAAAAATAAAAACAAAAAAAAAACCATTTTCGTTGATAAATATGCCTATTTACATTATTAGGCCAGAAATATATATAGCAACCTACGTATGCTTTTTATTTTTCTTACAAAATATAGTAAGATAACAAATATTGTTTTATTTAACATCAACAATTTTCTTATTTTACAGTTTATTATTATTAATGAAAATAATAATACAATTAAACCTTAACAATAAAAAAAGTATCAGCATTAGAGATTTTACAATTTATTTAACGACAATTCACAAAACAATCAAAAACATTAAAAAGGGTTTTAATCAATACTTTCTTCTAAAAAGTTTGTTTTAATCAATCTTTTTTTGTTTTACGATTTCTCAGTATAAGTTCTCATGCTTTAACTTTTCTAACAAGCACTGTACTTACAGTTTTAAGGCTGTAGAGAAGTTCATTGTATCCTGGAGTTGCGTCCTTTTATAATTTTTATTTTCGACGTGATAAGCTGAGTTTATTTAGCTGTGTCCTTCTGCCTGTATATACACGAACTCCCCCAGTTTTTGAGATAACGATCTCAAGTCTTGTACACCTCCATTTCCCCCTAAGTTGTTTATTTGTAAAATTATCTTCACGAAATTTGGCATAGTTTATTGCCCGCCCATGGCAACGCTACAATCTCTGAAGATATTGTTCAAATCGGATCATAACAAATACTTGGTAATCAAAATGACCTATAAAAATAAGATAGAGAAATACACCCGTTTTTTTGGTTAATATAAAGTTTTGCCAACCCTTGAAAGCATTTAGCCTTCTTTAAACCTTACACATTGCGAGAGTCAAAAATGTTTGGTTACATCCAACTTGTTTTGCGTGCTTTCTTCTTGAACCTTAGTTTTGTCTCTCATAGTCATTAGTGGTGGGCAGTAACATTATTGCCATAGCTCTAAACGGAAAACAGACTACAGTCGAAATGAGACAAATGCGGAAAACTGCGGAGAATTTTCTGAATGTATTGGAAAAAGTAAACCTGCTGTGCACGATTATTAAGCGATTAAATTATGACTTGAGGCTGGAAAACAGGAGTCCCAACGCCAGGGCACTATATTATATGTACATATATAAAGGACGAAGCCAGGTCTATGCTTAAATGTTTTGAACAAATTTTTTTCTCTAACAATTGTTTGTCTAATAGTCATTTATACCACCTAAAACTAATCGAGATATATACAGAGTTATATATGGAAGTACACAAAATAGCCAGGATGGCGAGACGAATTGATTTTCAAATACATATGTAAGTTACTACAAGTATAACAAACTCACAAATGACGCTCGAAATGTGAATTTGGCACGGGCGAAATCAAAAGGACATAATGTAATTAACTCCTTCAATCATGAAAAGTACATGAATTACAGACCGACTTCAACCATTTATGTTCGCTTCATATACTTATGGAAATTTAATATGTTCTTTGGGTCATAAATGATCCACATAATAAAAGAATTTAGATCCTACAAGTTGTTAATTACGTTTTAATTGTTAGTTACACCCGAGCAAGGCTTTTCTTTCCTAAAATTGAAAAAGACAATTAGGAATTCATAACATATTCATATATGTATGTATGTATGTACGGATGTTTATATACATAATGTGTATATTAGGGTGGGCCAAAAAAAATTACTACACAATAATTTATTTAAAATTATTAAGATCTCACATTTTACCAGACATTTGTTCGTCATATCTGACTATATTTGCTGTGAATAAGAAAAAATTAGTGCTCTGTATAAGTAACACAGCCTTTCTAATAAAGCTCTCTAAAGGTCACAAATGAAATGTTAAATCAAATAGCAAAGTTAACTTGAGTTGCACCAAAATTGCACACATGCAAAAGGTACCTTAGAAGAACTTGAATGTGATGATTCAGTTTTTATGGTAGCTATATGCTAGAAGGCTCCGATTTCAACAATTTTTCCGAAGATTGCATTATTGCCTTAGATAATGATCCAAGCCAAATTTCAAATATCAAATGTAAGTGTTTTCGATGCAAACACTTGAAGGACAGGTTCCAATTTTCAGATCGATATCTCAAAATTTGAGGGACTATATCGTATATAACGGACAGACAGATCGTATATGTACAACTATGATGTTTTATATATATTTAGAGTATATATTTTATAGGGTCTCCGACGCTTGCTTCTGTGTGTTACAAACAATGTGACTAGCTTAATATACATATGTGACCTGGTCTACGGAAAGCGGGCTTAGGTGTCAAAAAAAGGAGAACAATTAATGAGATAACGAGAAACTGACGATTATTTTTAACAGCTTTTCCCAGAAAACTAGTTTTCGCACGTTAGCTCCCTTTTCGTAGACCAGGTCACATATGCTGTTCAGGAAATAAAAACTGCAAAATATATAAATTAGAGAAAGGTGAGGACAAAGTTATTGTTCACCTTTCTAAAAAGATGACAGGAAAAGTTGTGGAAAGAATAACGATATGGCTATAAAGTACGATGTTTCGCGATTGTAGCATCATTTGAATTTGGCATAGTACAAGATTGAAAAGAATGAAGAAGTCAAAAGGGTGAGAGGGTAATAAAGCAGTTTTGGAATTTGGATTTAGTGGAAAAAATTTTAAGGCAAGCATGAGTGGCTTGATAAATGGAAGCAAAGGCACTGAACTAAACGGTAAACTAATAAAATGTTTAACTACTGTGAAAATGAAATTGATGCTTCGTTTCAGACATAGCGTAAGCTATAAAAAGTTATGTGGTGAAAGCAATGACGTTCGTAACGAGGACTTCATGCGAAACGGAATTCTCAGATGCTTACCAGACAAAACTTTGACATTTAATAACTAGAAATATAATGACGGCAAACATAGTAAGCAGCAAGTTATATTATTGTTGGAAACAAACATGCATGGTTCCGAAAAACTTAAAAATTCTTCGGATTGACAGAAGACAGAATCCCCGTTGCTTTCACTGGCATGATAGACCATCTTTATTTTTTATTTTTTTGAAGAATGGAATCTTTAAATTAGATAAATTGTGACTCGAGTTAGACAGCGCCGGAGATTGGAGCAAATGTTGAATAAAAATCAGTATTAACCAAACAATGTTTTTTCTATAATTATAACTGTTTATATTAGAATAAAATTCCCTCTCCAAGTACACCGCTCCACCCGGAAAGATAATGGCACATCTTAATATAATACGCCTCATTACACTACAAGTACACCACACACATACATACATCATCACAGGACAACATAACAGACAGTTTCGATAAGAAAACGATATTTTGCCCAACTGTTCTACACTGCGTCATGTCAGCATTCGATTCGGCAGCAGCGATTCTGAGTGAATTAATTATTACAACAAGTAAAAATGCGTCAAAAGATATATTTGTGATCTGCACCGAGTTGTGCGCTCTTTATTAATACTCTTTAAGGGGGTACTCTCATGTGAACGCATACATTTTACCACTTTTTAGGAAAATTTTTTTATGCGACAACAAAATTCAATCATTTTAATTTTTTAATATATTTTTATTTGTATTTTGAAATGTACAAAAAAAAATTTTTTTGTCGATTTTTACATTTTTAATATATATTTTTTTTAAATCAAAGTAGTCCCCAACAAAAAAAGTAGTTCACTGGTCATGGTGATAGCGGCTGTTCATGTTGTCTGAAATAAAAAAATCGAATGGATTATTATTCAGTAGTTCTGCGGCTATCGTCCCTACCAAATATAATCAATTAAAAAAAAATGTCGGACTTCAAAAAAAAGCCATGACCGTTTCAGAAAATGATGATTCGAGAAAAATGCGTTTACAAACGTAGCAGCTGCAGACTTGTCATGGCGCCTGGTAGACAGTCTCTTACGATACGTCGGCGACTATGAGCTGTAACTTATCAAATACTATGAATTTCGGTCTGAATTTTTCACAGCATGTTTTCAGGTTTTTTTACTGTCAAAATATAACTGTCAAAATATAAAAACAAAATCGATTTTTCGAAGTGATTCCATGAGAATACCCCCTTAAGACTAAAGACCTAACTATAATATGCATACGCTGCCGTATGTTACTATCAAAAAATTAAAAAGCCTGACAAATGAGTGAACGGAGAGTAGATTTTTGAATGACCATAATAGTATACTATAATGACATGCAGAAGAGAAAATGGTCAAAAACAATTTGTGTTTTTATTTTATATTTCGTTTGGGTTTTGCAATACAGAAATGAATAGAAAATTAAAATATTTAAAAACAATTAAAATGCTTTCCTTTGTTTTAAACGGAATATGCATATTAACAAAAATTAGTGAAATTAAAAAAAAACAGAGTTCGGTCATGTACAGTGAGGAAATAAACAGAAAGAAGAAGTAGGATGGTGATTCCTAGAAATGAGGAGGATTGACCACATCGATTTTTTTATATACATATACGCGATTGAAATAAAAGGCATCTTGTTTGTCGTACAAACATTTCTTTTTTTCAATATTTTCGATTAAATATTATAAAAAACATTTTTCGTCCTCCATCTTCAAATTCAAAATGATGTATCTGTTGACAAAAAGCGAAAACAGCTGATTCCGTACGGAACATGCGACCAGTTTCGCATTTTCCTTAAGCAAATGACGTTTGAAAAAACTTAACGAAACTTGATGTAAAGTACATTATAGTTGCAAAATACAATTATGTATGTGTATTCGGACAGTTGCTTACGCTGGCTTAAGGAGTCCCTGTGGTCTAGAACCCTCAAATTAAGGGTGTGTTCTGGATTTTTTTAAGGTTTAAAAAAAGAGCAATAAATTAAAAGTTTTTACAGTTTATTTATACACTTATGAAAAGTACAAAAATATTTTTTTGTTAAATAAAAAAAATGTTTAACAATATTAAAAATGGCGTCCAAAAAAGCTATCTTAAAAGATGACTCCAGTTGTCGTTGTTGATTTGACTCTTCTGAACATCTGAAACATAAAAACCAAATAAATTATTAATCAGTAGGAGTGCAGCTATCGCTGGGACTACAACCAAAAAAAAATTGAAAATTAAAAAAATTTCGCGCTTTTGAAGTTCAGATTCTGAAAACATCTATTTTTGACCAGTTTGAGATCGAAAAAAATCGAAGTTCTTAAAATTAAAACGACTGTAGAAGCTAAAATAATGTGAATATCCTTCCAAAAATTTTACAGTATATTCTTAAAGGAAAAAAATCGATTTTGAAAATGCTAGACCACCGGGACCCCTTAAGTTTGCTTATACGCATTATAGTTAGGCCTTAACTTATCAAATGGTTCTTACTTCTATTTATACTAACTAGTATGTTTACTTATTACTAGTTTATAGTTTGTTTAGACATAATATATTGTTTGTTTAGGTTTGTTTACATAAATCTTAGTGCTACTTATACTATTGAGATGCCGGTTGTTTACTAGTAGATAACTATTTGGTTTGTTATTGTTTGTTGTAGTGATAGTGCATTTCTTTTGTTTTTTTGATGTATTTTCTTTAATGTTGTTTTATACATTATGTTATAAGGAATACGTTCCTTAACTCGCGCTAGAATAATCTCTGACGAGCTAAACTTGATTCGATAGGACGGCCATCCTGCGCGGCAAGTGTTTTTCGCCCTCAATTCTTTTGACATCGTCCCAGTATAGATTTCTCGGTATATTTAACATTAATCAATTTCATTTTTGTAAACCTAATAAAAAAACTAAGTCAAGAAAATTACTTTAAAAACAATAAAATCGGCCGCTTTTGTCCAAGCACAGAAAAGCTAATTTGTGTTTTACTCATTGAATGTAATCAATTAAAAGCTATAATTATAATTAGATAATATAATTTAGTTTACTTATGCTTACTAAATACATAAAAAAAGCAAATCAAATCGAAAAAAATCCCGAACGAACGAAAAAGACCGAAAAAAATTTAAGAAAGTATAGTGGTAAGGTTTGCATGGCCACATATATATACAAACATGTACAAGTATACTAGTATTAGTAAAACATAGTAAAACTTTTCGACTTAACCCTTGCCCTCAATACACTGTGCTAAGATTTTTTCCAATCTTCGAAACAATTGTTAAAGTCAATTTCCAGAAAAGCCTTAAATACGCGTAGAGATTCACGTTTAATGTCTTCAGTTGTTTGAAAACCCTCGGAGTGTTCGTTTGAATTTGCTGAATAGCCAGAAGTCTCACGGAGCTACATACATACATACATATATCATGCGAATACGGTGGTTGCGGCACGATATTAGTTGAAAATTTGGAGAAAAACTCACGAAGAATCGATATTCGGCGGATCGATCGTCTGTTTCCGGGTCGTAAGCATCGATACAAGACTCATCGCCAGTAATCCTGGTAGTCGGTTAGCATTGTGTGATTTTGAAACCAATCGTTCGTTCACTTTTCTTAGGGCCAAATGTTCTTTCAAAATGGTTTTCACTGATATTCCAACGATACCAGTAAGATCTCAGACTGTTAATCGTCGATTCTCAAGCTCTAATTCCTTTATTCAATGCGTTCTCGAACCTCCTTGAACAATTTGTACCAATCAAACACACTTGCTTGCGACAAACAATTATCACCGAAGTCTTTTTCAAAAATTCTGAATACTTCGGCAACAGAAATTTGATTCCGCTCCCGAAATTTAAAGAAACTTCTTTGTTGAATAATTTCACTCATTGTAATAATCACCGAATGCACTTTATGAACTTCAGAAAGACAAACGCATACTAAACACTATTTTTTTTTTTTTTTTTTTTTTTTTTTTTTTTTTGCGGGCGAGGGGGTGGAAAATGCCTTCCGCATCGTCGGTGCTGTCGTCACAGCAGCGGTATGTGCCACTTGCAGGTCACTAAAAACCCCCCCTCTAAGGAACCGTCGCCCACCCTGGGACCGCGTTTGCATTACTTCAGGGTGGCGTTCCATTTTTCTCATTGAGAGATTTACATCTGCGCACCTGCGTCCAGTTCCCGTATGATGCCCCAGTTTTCTTCACTTTCCAACATAACGCTGACTAAATTGTCCGCGTTTATTGGGCCAACCAGGTCCTCTACAGCGGTGCGTTCTCCTTGCCAGCGCGCACATTCGAAGAATGTATGTTCAGCGTCGTCTTCTGTCGCATCGTTATATAGGCATGACGGCTCTTCGACTTTTCCCATTCTGTGAAGGTACTTTTTGAAGTACCCGTGACCGGATAACAGCTGGGTTGTGTAAAAATCTACCTCTCCGAATTTTCGGCCTGTCCATGAGTCTAGATCTTTTATTAGCCTGGCCGTCCATCTGCCGCGACTTTCGGTGTCCCATCTTTGTTGCCATGTTATTAATGTTTCTTTCTTTATTTGCTCTATTGCGCTTTTGTTGCTATCGGATGACTGCTTTAGCTCCCACAGCTTTTTCCTTTCGTGTGCTAGAAGGTCAATTGGGGCATTTCCGCTTATAACTAATATTGCCTCGCCGGACACTGTTCGGTAGGCTGATGCAACTCTGAGGGCTGCTGTGCGGTGCACTCTGGCCGCTACCTTACGCCGGTTTTTCTTTTTAAGTACATCTGCCCATATCTCTGCTCCGTATAATAAAACGCTGATTGTTGTCGACATTAGGAGCTTTCTTTTTTCTTGACTGGGGCCTCCTATGTTGGCCATTAGTCGGCTCAGTTGCGAGGTGATCTTCGCTGCCTTTCCTGCGGCGTGCTGGATTTGTACCCAGAAGGTTAGTCTGGGGTCCAGTCTTACGCCTAGGTAGTTAACTGCTTTTTTTGTCCTAAGAATATCCGTAGTCGTATGCATGGTTACTTCGAGAGGTATGTGCTTATTTGTTAGCAGCAGTAGCTCTGTTTTTTCCGTAGCGAGCTGGAGGCTGTGTGAGTCGAGCCATGCTTGGGTCCGTATCATGACCTGGTTCAGCTTTCTTCGCGCTTCTTCTGTGTCCCTTGCTGTGATTACTGCTGCAATGTCGTCGGCGTAGCCTATTAAATACGATTCATCTGGCATTTCTAGTTTTAATATAGCGTCATAGCTAATGTTCCATAAGTCTGGTCCGAGGATGGATCCTTGTGCTGCTCCTGACGTGACCGCTATCTGTCGTGATCCCTCTTTAGTTTCGTATAGCAGTTTCCTGTTGCTAAGGTAGCTCCGCACCACGGCCCTGAGGTAGTCGGGTACCTTAAAGCTTTTCTCGAGAGCGTCGATCATATCTACCCATCTAGCGCTGTTGAAGGCGTTTCGGACATCTAGAGTCGCCAGCAACACTATTCTTTTGTATTTATGCCATCTACGTTGTGCGACTTCTACGCTTTCGATGACGCATTTTATTGCTCCTATGGTTGATCTGCCGGGTCTAAAGCCATATTGTCTAGGGGACAGTCCTCCAGCTTCGTTGATAGCCGCTTCAAGTCTGGGTTTAAGCAGGGTTTCGTATAGCTTTCCCGCTGTGTCAAGCATACATAGAGGGCGGTATGCTGATGGCGAATTGGGGTCTCCTTTTCCCTTACTGATTAGTACCAGCCGTTGCTTTTTCCAGGGTTCAGGGAATATTCCGGCTTCAAGGCAGGCGTTGTACATGTTCAGTAGTACTCCTGGGCGCTCTGCAGCGATTATTTTGAGAATTTCTGATGGGATCCCGTCCGGTCCGGGGGATTTGTTGGCCTTGAGCTTTGCAGTGGCTAGTTGCAGCTCCTCAAGGGTAAACCGGGGGATTTGCGTCGATCTTAGGATGTGTTCTGGGTCCCTAGCCCTTGTTTCGTGTGTGGGGAAATGGGTACTAAACACTATTGATTATTTTCAGGTAATATTTGACAAAGATGGCTCTGACGTCCTACCATTCTAAAAAAAATACTTCGACGAATGGGTTTTCGCGCGAAATTTAAATTAGAAAAATCTACTATATTTTGACCACTGTAGTACATTGTTGTGTAACATGAAAATAATGTGAAATCCATTATGTCACTAATTACATTTTAATTATGAAAGCCCATGTTGTGAAAAAAATAGCAATACACAATTCAACTAAGGCAATTTTAAACGCCAATGACTTCATCGTAAAAAAACTAGCTTCTTTTTATGGTCTGTTCCTACTTTTAGAGATAGAAAAGAATAAAATAAGCTTTAAATGTAATTCCAATTTATTTTTAATTTATCATAAACAAGTAAAGTAAAGCTTAGGGGGATACGTTTCATGTCATCTGAAAACCGTGCAAGATTAAATAAAGAACAATAGTATTTACTTCGAAAAACCGTGTAAAAAATGTTGAAAACTTTAAAAATTCAGATATGCATAGAAATTATATGTTCATGTGGCATTTTATCGAGCATTAAAACTTAAAATACATAATTCATACAGGTGAAATATTGGTATGTTAAGCAAAAAACAAAAGAAATCTGTTAATCCAAAATTAAGAACAGAAAAATTAGAATAAAAATAAGAAAGAAATATTTACATAGCTGCATAATTATTCGTCGCTACTTAATAACAAGCGCAATTGTTTGCGACGAACTACGTATCATCGCTGGAGATATCCATTTCAGCAATGTAAATATCATGCGAACAAAATGTGTAGGTAAGAGTTATCGAATAAGGGGTTTTCCCAGTTACTACTATGTATGTATGTTTTCAATTCAGCTAAGTGTGGTAAAAACAAACATAATTACAAGACAGTGATTTAAGGGGTATTATACTCTAGAAGCATGAACTTTAGGTAATTTTTAACCCTTCTGCACAAATTGAGATTGTACCCCTCATAAACAATTTGTGGGTCAATATGACCCAATAGCAAAAACACGTCAGTATGGTAAAATTATAATGGCAAACTCATTTTTTTTATTATTCAAACATAAAATTAACAAATTGTTTTCAATAGGAGTCAGTAAAAAATACGTCAATTCTGACAATTTATTCACATAACTGCCTTTACTCTATGTTGTATGCATATAAATTTCAAGCATTTGGAGTTTTTAGTATGTGGACAATAAAAACACCTTTGTCTCTTACCCAAGAAGTATAAAGGAGAATCTTGAGGCTGCACGACCGTGGATAAACTGGGAGTGTCTGCTGCGACTGCTTCCTGGATGTTTTCCACAACTCTTTTTGCAGAAGGACCATAGGGCACTCGCTTTCGGCGTGCAATTTGCTGGGTTACCAAAGATGTGGCCAAGTCTACTAAAAATAATCGCCGCTTAAAGTTTTTAGTTCTGTTCCATTCGGGATTAAGTTCGGTCCATATAACATATGCGTTATATCCCGAAACATCGACCATATTGGAAAAGAGTGCAACTGGCCATCGTTTCGTTTGGCGTTTACATGTGTACGTTGCTACTAATTGGTCCAGCGCATCAACACCTGCTTTAGTCGCATTATAGTGATGTATTATTTCTGGTTTCTTTTTCTGATCATCCCTAGTCTCTGCCGAATGATGAAGAGTACTCATTACAACAACGAATTTGTATTTCACATTTGTTTCAGTTCTAGTGAAATGAATAAATCGAAAGCACCTTTTATGCTAGCAACCAAGGAACGTGCGTGTTGTGAAGGGCCTGGTTTATTTGAAAGAATGCATTCTTGTCGCGTTCTGCTGCATTCAATTTGTAGATATATCAGACTCATTTATTTCAGATTCATCACATTGGAAATCTTGATCTTCATCAGACGCTTCATGAAGTGACTCGTCATCATCATTGACAATTTCTTCAATTCTTTCACGTGATAGAATCTATAAAAATATGAATACATACCTACATATAATAAAAGAAACGCAATGTTATAGAAAATTTAAATTATTACCTGGTTTCTTCGCTGCATTTTAATTGCGCAGATTTTTACATTCGCATATCACTGAGCAAAAAAATTGTCTACCCGAGCGTCTTCACAGTTGAAATAAATCACACAACTGACAACATTTTTATAAGCTTGGACGTATGTTTGCTGTATGTAGTAGAATACAGTTATCCCAGAGCAAAACAAAATTCACCAACATACATATGTACATACATAGCATCAAAAAAATTCTGAAAATAAAGTTCAATACCGTTATCACTAGGCACCGCAAAATTCACAAATGAGCACTAGCGCGCTTTTTCTGTTTAGTCACATTTGAGCATAAATTTTCTTGGTGGTCAAAATGACCCACAAATTGTACACGCGTACGAAAAGTTTTTAAAAAATTATGTTAAAAAGCTGGCTCGTCCTGGAAAAAAAATGTGTACGTACAACTCATCATAAGACTCAAACTGAGGATATCAAAATGGTTTTATAAGAAATTAGCCATCCTAGGGCATGGTAATACGCGTTTGTTTCTTAAATTTGGGTCATTTTGACCCAATTTGTGCAGAAAGGTTAAAGTGTCGTAAAAAAAGGCAATTAATATTTTTACTATCCATTTTTTTATTGTGTTTTTATTGATATCTTAAGAATACAGAAAACAAAAAAATATTAAAAACTAAAATAATTAGAGGGGGGGAATGACATTGGTGACATTGATCCTGACTCTCCTGGTGGTCTGAAAAAAAAATCAAAAGAAATTCTTAATCAGTAAGGATGCTGTTATAGTCCCTATTTCAGGGAACACGAAAAATTTTTTTTTTCAAAAATGGCGACTGCCTGAAAATAAAAATCATTTTTTACGCTTTTTTTTGAAATTCCTGAATTTTTTAAAATATTAAAACAAAAATTTTGACACGATGCTGGTAGGAACGATAAAGGATTATATAAAAAGGTTCATACAAAATTTCAAGTAAATCGGTTGTATAGAACTTGAGATAATGCCGGTACCGTGTGGAAAAATGTAGTTTCGAGAAAAACGCGTTTAAAAAATTCGATACGGCCGAACCGAGCTAGGTACTGCGTGACCAAAGTAACTTTAGCTCTTAAAACAATTTTAATTTTTAAAAATCATTTGGAGGATATGTTCTTAAGGGTCTATACTTTAAATATATGAAAAAAATCTAATTTTTCAAAATTCTAGAGTAGAATACCCCCTTAAAAACCGTAGTAGATTAAACATTTTTTACAAAAAAAAAAAAAAATTTTCTCAACCGTGTAACTTCAAATCCGTGTAAAAAAAGAGTTGGGTGTACATATATTGTATATGGGAGTTTGGGTAGTATTGACCCGATTTTATCTATTTTTGCCAATACCACATACTATAATACTCGTATTAACAAGCCATATACTAAAAAATCAATCATATAGAGTAGTTAGAAAATCCTGATATTAGTTATTTAAGGGCTAGGTCAAGTTTTCACTTAAATTTATCTATTTTAAGCACAAAGATATACTGCAATAAGTAAAACACGTTCTGTAATTTTCATTGAGATAACTCACAAGTTGGCCCATATATGCGGTACAAAGTCACCCGGAAGATCGAAAATATTTATATTAGGTATATGGGAGCCCGATCCAACCCATTTTTGACATAGAAACATACCACTGTCAGAGAAGGATTATCCCTGAATTTCAATTACATATCTCACACATTGACCGATATTTTCGGTCAAAAGTCAACTTGAACAGCTTGAACAGTTTTGTTTGGATTTGGACAATTTTTGGTCATAAGGTGGCATATTTTAAGGAAATTATTAGTGCAAAGTTTTATCGCATTATATTAATTGCTTCCTGATTTGTGTACTGGAAAGTGAAATAATCAAATGAGTAGACGTGGTTGTAGTCCGATTTCCGGACAAAGGAATATGAAAATAATGCGACGTACTAAATTTTGTCGAAATCATTCAATCGGGTTCCGAGATATGGGATTTCACCAAAAAGTGGGCGGTGCCACGCCCATAGTCCAATTTTTTGTATTTGCTTATTGTTTTATTGCGCTTTTAGTAGCCTTTGACAATACCGTTATATGGGGAGCGAGCGGCGTTATCTTCCGATTTCATCCATTTTCACACTCTTGGTAGCATCTCTTGCAATATTTGTGCCGAGAGAAATTGGTTACTAAACGTTTAGGGGTTTAGAAGTTTAGAGGGCGGGGCCACACCCACTTTGTCAACATTTTTTGCCACAGGTGCGGCTTTCTGCTGCGATCCTCTGTGCCAAATTACAGTTCAATATCTTAATTTAGTGCTTAGTTATGGCCTTTATAAGTGTTGGGTTAATGGCGTTTTGTGAGCGTGGCAGACGTCCGATTACGCCCATCTAGGAACTCGTAATTTTTTTATACCTAATATCAAGTTTCATCAATTGAAGTATCTATTTTTACTCAAGAAACTTTTATACTTTGTAGCAACAGGTTGCAAGACAGTGGCGTAGCTAAGCGGGGGCGAAGGGGGCCATCGCCCCGGGCGCAACGTCTTGGGGGCGGCAAAACGATCTTCGCTGTTTTTTAATATTCAGAAAAATACTTCAACAAATTTTTTTTACAAAATTTATTATAAAAGATAAAGAGTTGTACACTCACAATGTAATAATCTGAATAACAATGAAAAATATTACTTTTTACTCGAATACTCTTCAGTCTTTGAATTTGTCTCTTATCTTTTGGCTTATATCTTTCTTCAAAATAGTGATAGAAAAGTGTACAAGATATAGGGCCAAATTGGGTTTTTTCTATGGCTTTTAATAACATGTCTTGTAAATTTACTATCAATTTCCTCAAAAACCGTATTGTGATAATTTTGGAACTTCAGAATTTGCGTGGCTTCTAGTTCCTAAATTTTATATACTTAATATCGAAGATATTTTGTAAAAATTCACTTTTGTTCGAACCACCTCATGAAACTTGTTGGTAGGTAGATAAAGAGGGGCGGCAGAACATCCTTGGCCCCGGGCGCCCGAAGTTGTAGCTACGCCACTGTTGCAAGAGTTTACAAATAGATAACCTATTGCCTAATATTCGATCTGATCGACATGTAAAACTGTCGTACCTTTAGCAGTTTCCAGCATTACCTTTATATTGCAACTGTTAATTTCCCAACAAATCTTAAATAATGCATGAGTGGCAGACAATGTCATTAGCCAAACAATATTACCCTACACAATTCCTCTGTATAAAAGCCGATTACAGTTCGCATATTAAAATAGTTTGCTTTAGAATTATGGAGAACGCCAAAGGGATTGTATATTCATTTTATAACATACAACTTTTATTTTTCAAGTTGTTAGGACTCTTCGGATTGCCCGCACACTACCCATCATTTTTGCATTATTTGTATAAACTGTACTTTTGGTATGTGGCGATCTTTGGGATGTTACTTTTCGATATCAGCATGTGGATTAAAATAATCGGCAACATATCGAATCTGAACGAGATTATAAAAGTGTTTTATCTTTGTTCAATGGCTATTGCGGTAATGGCTAAATTTGTGCGCATTCGCCTAAAAAACAGTTCATATGTAGCATTATTCGAACGAATCCACAACGAAGATCTGTTGCCGGTCAATGTATCTGAACTAGAGAAGTTCACTCAATCTTCACATTTGAGCTGTAGAGTACGCAACAGTTACATGTATCTTTCGTTAACATCACTATCGTTGATTTTTGCTACCCAGCTTATATCGGAGCCTGGCGAACTACCTCTATCTATTTACATACCCATAAGTGTGGAGAACTTTTGGTGCTATTTAATAGCATATTTGTTTCAGTTTATTGGTTTATCACTATGTTGTTTGCTTAATATATCTTTCGATTCTTTAAGTGCATCATTCTTCATATATTTGAAAGGTCAGTTAGATATTTTAGCAAATCGGTTAGAAAATATCGGCAAGGATCTGTATGTAGATGATAATATAATAAACCTACAATTGAGAGATTGCATCCAACATTATGTAAAGCTACGGAAAATTGCAGAAATCATGGAAGATCTTCTAAGCATTCCAATGACTGTACAAATGATCAGTTCGGTACTCGTACTTGTAGCTAATTTTTACGCAATGACTTTTGTAGGTGCTTTCAATTTTACCTTTAATCATTTGTAAATAGTTCTCTCTTCTTTTAGCTAACCGACCCCAGTGATTATGGTACTTTTATGAAATTTCTAGTATATCAACTTTGTATGTTGTCCCAAATTTTTATGCTGTGTTATTTTGCCAATGAGGTGTCGCTCAGAAGTGCAGAGCTATCATACTCTTTATACTCATCCGAATGGACTCGTTGCAGTAAAATAAATCGACGATTGATGTTATTGATGATGGCCCAGTTGGATGTACCAATTCGAATAAAAACAATAAATCGTTGCTATTCCTTCAATTTGCCAGCGTTTACGTCGGTAAGTACCCGAAATTAAATATAAAAGCAACAAAATACAAAAAGTTTTCCAAAACTAAAAATAACTATACCTCTTCGTTAGTGCATTAGCTTTTAAAGATACTTTGTTTAAGGTCAAAAATAAGGTTTAAAAATAATCCTTCGAGTTTGTTACAGCTAAGAAAGAAATTTTCATGAAATCTGTGCATCATTTGATTTCAAACACTTCAGATCCGATATCACTTTATGTACTATAAATACGATGCAATAAAATAATAATAATACAACTATAACATTGCAAACTTACGAAGAATCCTTAGTAAAGATTGACCATTAAAAATAGTTACTAATACTCAATACAAAGGTTGTCATTACTTATCGATTGGAGTATGCATATTTCAACCAATTAATTGAATTCCTAGTAAATTGTATTAGACTTAAAGTCATATAGATTTATTTATAATTTAATTATAAATGCAGAGTAAAAGCAGTCAATGAACAAATAATAATATTAATTTTATTATTTATTAATACATATTTAGATAGATTTAATATCTTAGAATATTAGGCCCGTGAAAAAAATTTTAAATAATTGCGCTTTATTTAAAATTTTTCGCATTATAATGATGACCTTAAATGATGATAAGCCCGCTTATAATAAGACTACGATGAGTTTTTTTCAGATTTGCCTGCCTTCATTTATTTCAGATAATCAACTCTTCATACAGCTACTATGCCCTGCTGAAGAAAATGAAGGACTAAATAGAATGTAATAAATTTGAATACTATACATATTATGTATAAATATAATAAAAAATAAAAATTTTATAAACTAAGGGGTAAGATTCATTCATCTAAGCTTATACTATTTTTACAGTCTGAAAAGTCTGACCCAATTCAACGCATTTTTGACACACATTCATACCATTGTCAAGGACAGATTATCCCTGAACTCCATCTATGTATCTCACACATTGACCGATATTCTCTGTCAAATGTAAACCATAGGTACTGGGGTCCAAATATTCAGTACCTAAGGACTTGATCAGTTTTTGTTGGCTTTGAATAATATTTTAGCCTTAAGGTGGTATATTCCAATCGTATTATTCGTGCAAAACTGTATTCCGTTATATTAATTGCTTCTTGATATGTGTACTTTGTGAATTTAAAATTGTGGTATTAGAGAAGTATTGGTTGAAAATGGTTAAGCAGGTCCAGAGACATGTGATTTTACCTACGGTGCTACACCCATCGTCCATTTTTACACCAGCTTGTATAAAGCCCTATCATACCATCTCGGAGGTAAAACAGAATGCCTCTGGCGTGTTTAATTATTGATTTATAACGCTTTTAGCAGTTTTCAACTGAACTCTTTTATGTGGAGAGGGCGGTGTTATCATCCGATTTCATCCGTTTTCACACTGTTGGTAATAGTTCTTGTAACAATTGCTGGAAACGAATTTGTAGCTTTACTGCTCTAGGAGATATGTACATTAAACCTATTAGAGGGGGGGCCACGCCCAACTCATTTCTTCATCCGGATCATATATTATACATATATACATACATACATATAAATAACCCTATATCCATCTCGATGCGGATGCAGTCATGTGTAGAAGTTCACGCATGTGAGGAAAGTTCTCTGATTGATTTAAGGACATGCACCTGGAATGTCCGGTCCCTTAATTGGGAAGGTGCCACTGCCCAGCTGGTTGATGTCCTCATTCGAGTGAAGGCTAACATCACCGCCGTCCAAGAAATGCGATGGACGGAACAAGGACTGAGACGAGTAGGTCCTTGTGGCGTTTACTACAGTGGCCATATAAAGGAGCGAAAGTTTGGTGTGGGATTCGTGGTGGGTGAGAGACTCCTTAACCGAGTATTGTCATTCTCCCCGGTGGATGAACGTCTAGCCACAATTCGCATCAAAGCGAAGTTTTTCAACATATCGCTGATTTTCGCCCACGGCCCGACGGAAGAGAAGGACGATGTGACCAAAGATGAACTCTATGAACGCTTGGACCGCACCTATAAGAGTTGCCCCCGCCACGATGGTAAAATCGTGCTAGGCGACTTTAACTTCGCCGAGGCCCGAAATATGGTTATCTGTAGTACTAGATTCCAGCATAGAAAAAATCATCAAGCTACCTGGCCGCTCTTTCCGGATCGAAAAGCCACCAACCAGAGCGATCATGTTGTGATAGACGGAAGAAACGTCTCCAGTGTTTTGGACGTGCGTACACTCCGAGGTCCTAACCAGGGATAATGGGATGCCCAACTTATTCCAGTGTGAGAGCGCCTCAAAATAAACGTTTTTTATAACATTTTCCATTATGGCCAGATCGAACAAAATAAGAATTTTTGGGCATTTTAAATTAAAACACCCAACTTTTATTACGATTGCAAATTATTATATATTGGACTTTTAATATATGACAAAACTACTTAAATCTTTTTTTTATGATTTCATGGTATATTAAAACAACTGACTTTTGATCTTTCAACACTTAATAAGGTGAATTAAGCCTGTTAGTTCTCAATGCATCAAACAGGGATTATTCCTGGCATCAAATTACAAAACGTTTTATGAAATATATGTATTTAAATTTCGCAGCAAATTTCGTTCAGCAAAAAACACACGTCAACAAACACAAGGAAGGTACTTATTCCAGTGTGAGAGCGCTTCAAAATTAGCGGTTTTTATAACATTTTCCATTATGGCCAGATTGAACAAAATAATAATTTGTGGGCATTTAAATTGAAACACCCAACATTTAGTACGCTTAAAAATTACTATATAGTGGTTATTTATTATATGGAGAAACTATTTAAATCTTTTTAAAGTATATTAGAACAACTGACTTTTGACCTTTCAATACCCAATAAAAGGATTTAAGCTTGTTAGCTCTCAATCATTAAATGTTTTTAATCATTTTCCATTGAAAATAATACTATGACGCTTCAAACTACAAAACGTTTCATTAAATACCTTTAAATTTCACAAATTTATTTAATTTTCATTGTTTTACATTTTTTATAAGTGGTCTTGAACGATGCAACAAATCCCCTCCGTTTACACATTTTTTTGGTAAGATTTCAATCTGGCCTTCGCTTTTCCAATTGATAAACGTCAAAACCTACTGAACTCGATTAGCTGTCAAAGTTCAGTAGGTTTTGACATTTCGCAATTGATCTCTCACTTCCAGTGAGAGAGGAGTTGGACATCTCTTTATCTCTGCACCCACTTTGCACACCACACCACCTCCAGAGATAAAGAGATCCTCAACTCTCCTGTCACTGGAAATGTGAGAACCGCTCACCTACCGAACTTTGACAGTTGACTGGATTGGATAGGTTTTAATGTTTTGCAATTGGAATGCCTGGAAGGGTCAGATTTAAATTATCCCAAAAATATATATGAACGGAGGAATTTTTTGCCACCGTTCAAGATCGCTAATAAATTTTTATAACAATGAAAATCAAAGAGAATGCGAAATTTAAATATATTTCATGAAACGTTTTGCATACTAGAATTATATTTCAATTACAAATGATTAAAAACATTTATTAATTGAGAACTAACAGGTTTTATTCACCTTATTAAGTATTGAAAGATCAAAAGTTAGTTGTTTTAATATACCATAAAATCATAAATAAAGGATTTAAGTAGTTTCGCCATATATTAAAAGTCCAATATATAATAATTTGCAATCGTAATAAATGTTGGGTGTTTTAATTTAAATGCCCAAAAATTCTTATTTTGTTCAATCTGGCCATAATGGAAAATGCTATAAAAAATGCTTATTTTGAGGCGCTTTCACACTGGAATAAGTTGGGTATCCCATTATCCCTGCCACCTCTGTGCTCATTTCCCTCTTTCCAACTTAGCAAATCTCTTTTCAACAATTGATTTCCCTGGTGCGGAGCTCAAATTCAACAGTATTTTCCTTAAAAAAGCAATGCTTTATTAACACACGAAATGCCTTTATGATCCAGTTTTTTTTTGTAAACTAACACAAGTTGCTTCACAAAAATGCTATATCTCATTAACTAATAGCTATAACCTAACTAATAGAAATCATATATGTACATATATAGATGGTAGTAGTAGTATTTTCTATGGATCACCCACAGTAAAGCGTGGACGGGTTCTATTTAAGAAAATGAAATATATAACCGAATTCTAACTGTATATAACCCCTTAAGTGCCGTTTTTCGATGTCAGGTTAGCAGTCATCTATCAGTTAAGTGCTGGTTAAAAAAAGCCAAGTTAAAACAACAACCCACAAAGTTGCATTCCAACTCGATTAAAAACAAATGTAGTAAAATAAGATTTTTATTTTGTTGGGTAAATCGATCTTAATCGGACAAAAGGCTTTAACGTTTCCAAAAACTTTGCGAATTTCACATTTTCTGCAAAATTCGACTGAGATCGCAGAAATGACCTTTGTGAAACAATTACTTTAATGATTTATTTATCGTTGTAAGGGTAAAAGTTTTATTTATCGAAAAAACGAATATTATTACGTCAACCAGAACTTAACTGACAGTTGGCTGCTAAATAGATATTGAGAAAACAGTCCTAAAAGATGTTTCTTTTCTGAAGTGTGGTGCCGGTATAATATTAGATGATGGCATGTATACTGGGTTAAACATTTTTAAATGCGATTTGTCAGCACTTTTGGTTAGATATTTCGGTTTGTTGCGCTTGTATTTTCTTGTGCGTTGTTTGTTACTATTATTATTATTATTTTTTTTAATATTGTTATAGGTGGATTAATTTTATAGATGTAATCTGTTTATATAAACTTAATAAATGCAAAAATTTGTATTATTTCGTATGCTAAGACGAAGTATAAATAAAAAGGGAAATATATAATGAGCGAGCTTCAACCGGTTTGGAAGAAAGCCGAAGGTGCAGTTAAATACTACAAAGATTCTGGTATACTATTAATTTTTTGTTATACGTATTTATGTTGTACTTCAGAAAATATCTTTTATTATTAGATAATGAGAAACATTGCATTGCAGCAAGTCCAAGACAAATAAAAACACAAATTGCTAAAATTTCTTATACCATGAAAACTCCCACAAAGAAGAACAAAGCAAAGCAGCCTCCTCCAAAAGATTATTCAACAGAATCTGAATCAGAAAACGTAATTGAACCAGCAGAACTTGAAACAAGAAAAATATGTTCAAATGATAATACAAACGTTGAGTTTATTGAAATGAAAAAGGAACGTGATCAAGAAATTAAAAATCTGAACACATATTTAACTGAAATTATTAATAATAATCCTGCAGATAAAACAAAATTAACTGAAAACGGTAAAGCAGAAGTTGAGGTGGAAAATAACGTCAGAAAATACGATCAAATTGTTCGTAGATGTAGGACAGAAGTTGATTTTCGACCTGTGGCGCAATCCGAACGACATTTAAAAACGAGAGTAGTATCTATAATTAGATCAAAGTCCAGTCATCCACCGGACACTAAATCGCATGAACTTCTACCTTCAGTTGCCCAAAATGTTAAAAGGAAATCTTACAACGTTGAAGAAGCTCGAAAGTTTTTAAAAGATCAAAAGCGAAGGAGACGCTTTCAACAAGATACATCAGCCTTGAAAGTAAAAGGTGAAAAAACTGCTATAGAAAAGGAAGAAATAAAAAAGAGACTTGAAAAGCTTCGTAAAAATTCACGAGCAATAATTACAAAAAATGTTAATAAGAAAAAAAACTCCCCCGTTGCACTAGATGACAGAAAAAGAAAAGAAATTAAGGTTGATCCTGACTTACTTAAGAATATTGATGTAAAGGAAAATAATAATGGAGAAGCATTCAAAGATTTAAAAACAGATCCCGTAATTGAAAAAAATGAAGTTGGAATATCAGATATTTGTCCTACGCCTCCTAATGATAATGTAATAAAAAATGTGGGTATAATTATTTCAAATAATTTTTAATATATTTGATGGAAATATTTTTTTTGTTACAGGCTGAAGATAAAAGTATATCTAATAGTAACCTTAAATCGATAATTCCCGACCCAATCAAAGAATTAGGCATACCTTTCCCAGAAAAGCGAATTGGATTATTGCGCAAGCCAGAAACTAAAGATCATTCTTTTAGTGCTATAAGAGAATATAATTTTGATAAGGAAAATATTGCTTTAGAAATGTTGAACCCAAAATTTGTCCAATCAGTACCCTTGGTTCCAAAAACAACGAGTAATGACAAAGAGAATGCAAAAGATCGAGAAGAAATACGAGAGGAAGTTACATATCGAAAGCCCACATGTGATTTATTACATTATTTGCACGCGGATGAACTTAAAAACCCTGATCTATCGAAAGTATATAAGGTTGATTCCAACAGAAAAAGTTGCGACGAAAGCAATTCAAAACGCGAAGGTAATACTAATATTACTGTAAATAATCTTCCGTATTGGTTAAAGCCAAGTACGGTACAGATTTATCCATACAATTTCATAATGGCCGTAAGACGAAAACTTGAAGCCCTTGCAGATGTAAGGCAAACTACTAACCAAATCCATATAAAATCTCAAAAAACCGCTAATTCTCAAATTGCGGATAAAACATCTTTATCAAGATTTGATAGCCTTAATCAACCACTTAATCAAAAAGCCGATACAGCAGAAAGTAAATATTCGGAGGGATCACTGAAAACTATTAAAACAGACTCAGAGCGGATATATACAAATTGTAACAATTCTAATATACATCCTACACAATCTCAATCGGAAATCAACTCAAACCTAAGCTCAATATCAGTGCAATTGCTTCAATCTTCAAATAATGAATTGAGAACATCGTCAAATAAAACAAATAGTAATCCACTAACTTATGCGAAATCGAAAGGCTTTGCACTGACGTCAGAAGATGACACTACCATTTCCAGTTCAATATTTAATAGCCCAGAACGAATTATTCGCCAAAGAAATGACACTAGTAAAAGCAAAAGTGAAGAACTGCATAGAGCTATTAGTCCCCTCTCCTTAGAACGTGTGGAAAACTTGACCATAATGTCAAGCAAAAAATTGAAAACAGCTATTGCAGCGAAGCATGTAAACCCCAACAGGGGTGATGCACAAACCTCTAAAATGGAGCAAAATTTGTCCCATAACCAGAGCACATCAAGAGAAATTGATTTCAATCAACTTCTAAACGACTTCAACCGTAGTTTATCACAGGTTATTGAAGTTAATGATCGCCTTAAAACAACTATTAATAAATCTCATGAAATTTGTGGGACAACACATACCGAAAACAACAGTATAAGAGAAGCTGATGACTATACCACCGATTTTGAGAAATGTTCTAGCCATCGAACAAATAATTCTTCAGATGTTCAAAATGAAATCGATTTGCAGAAGGCTCACATCGAAAATTATTCTGAAAATGAAATCTGTGGACTTAAGTATGGGGATAACCAAACCTGCAAGGAAGCAAAAAATACCATAAAATTCTCCCATGAATCGCAGCAAGAATGTGATGAACAATTAAACAAAATAATAAAATCAAAAATGAACTGCATAAGTTCGCGAAAATATGGATTAAGTAAAGTTTGCTATGAATCATCTGAAATATATTCAGTAAATGGAAAACATAACACGTCAGAAATACAAAATCAAGAAAATTCTAAACGCGCAGAACATTTAACTGAAACTCTAATTTCCACGAACATTTCCGATGAAAATGGATGCGACAGCACATCTAATATACAGGAAAATATTAGGAGCAAGACTGAAAACGAAAATAAACAAAAAGTGGAGACCCCAAAAAAGTCTACGCTTTCAGAAAGAAAAAAAACGTTTACTTCCATAAAACATGAAGATAGTCCGTATCAACAAAATTTTTTGTCTGAAAATATTACGGCAAGCCATAAAATTTTAGAAATGTTCGATTATTCCAATCTAGAAATTTCCTTAGGTTCTGTAAAGAACGACAGTTTATCGGACTCTACTTGTAGCTACTCAAATGTCGGCATGGTAAGCATTTGTTCTCCATTGTAGTAATGAAGGCTCTATTTAAATTTTTTTAGTATGAGAAGTTAATAAGAAATGAAACAACCAAATCAGAGCATTTGACCGCTTTATTAAAAATGAGGGAAAAGGCTTTGTTTGATCGCACAAAAGGACAAATTGCTTGGTTAGAAGTCCAAAAAGAGCGTTGCAAATCAAAGGGTTTACTTTTGCAAATTGCGGCCATTAAAAAGAAGCAACGTGGAATTTTGCTAAAAATGGAAAAGGAGCGCGAAGAAATCAAGAGGTAAAAATGAACATTTAATAAATTGTACATGTCATAGCAAAAATATGATTATTCTCTCTTTTATTTATATATTATTTAATTTATTTTTGTTTTCATTTTGTGTTGGATACAATTTTTACAATTTATTTACAATTCTTATTTATGTATAGCTAAGAACGAAAGACTAAACTCACTTTATTAAAAAAAAAAATCGTTCTGAAAAACATGGTAAATTGAAAAAAAAATTACACAACATTATTTGTTCGTTATTTTTGTTGTGGAACGCGTTTTACCTTTTTTAAATTGCGGAATTGCGAGTTACCCCCTTTCCATACTAGACTTGCATATTCAACACAAACACTCCATTACACTCGCTTATATACAAACATATGTACATATATATGTATACATATATGTCTTTTTCTGTATCTATAGTTATAAATATATTTTTGTTTAAAGTTTCATATGAATTTCTGCATGTATCTATATTTATGCTCACAGGGTGGTGCACATTCAGCACCAGTATAAGAAATCTTCCAAATCCATTCATAAATTGTTTATCGAAATGGGGCATTCATATTTACATATCTTCTAAATTTGCGAAAGAATTCTCTTAATACGAGTATATTCGTATTCGGCCGACGTTTCGTTTCTGATTATCCAAATCGTTTGTATTGCTCCCGCAAAGACGCTAAACATGGAAAGTGCTGTCGTGAGTTACGCGAGAGGCTCGAAGTTGTTTAGTGTTGTGCTTGCTTTCCGGTGACTGGAACAATAACAAAACGTGTGTAGTAGCACTGACGAGGGCAGTCTCGTTGACTTTTTTTGTTTTTATAAAATGCCTATACACTCTGAAATAATGCGAATCTTTTAGTGTGTGTCTGAATTTGAAAATATCTTCTATAGAAACGTTTAGATGTATATATGACCGTTCTTCAAAAAGCGTAGTTAAGTTCTTACTGTGAGAGAATATGTATAATATTACATATATATCAAATTGTTCGTTACTTTCTGAGAAATATTTAGTAACATTGATTTTCGCAATAGCTTGAATTCTACATAAATTCAACTGGTTTTAAGACTAATTATATTTATAAATAAGTATGTAGGTAGGTGTATGTGTTATAATTTGTATAAAACGATTTCATATTCATAAATTCAAAATTTAAAGCAACAAAGTGTTGAAATGAATAAAATGTTTTGTTCGTTTGCTCTAGATGTTTTGCTTTTTACGTAAACAGTTTACATATGTGTTCCTCATTCACACATGTATGTATGCTTGTATGTATGTATGTGAACAAGTGACGATATTGGAATTTAAATTATCATTGATACGGCGTGCTACTAATATAAAAACATGCAGCCAATTGGCGTCATGAATACCGCGCAAGTTTTGAATCGCTTCTCCGACCTCCCAACAACCCCCCCTTGTACAAAATAAACAAAGGCAAAATTATATAGATATTTTAGTGAAATCTTATATTGAACGTTGACTACTAATGCCGTGTGCTAAATGGAAAAAATCTGAAAAATCTGGCAGATAAAGGTGAAATTTTTACGTTTTTCTTGGTGACATACATATGTTATAATATTTGTTAATAATTCATTATTATTAATTTGTTTATGTTATTATGTATTCCATTCAATACAAAAATTAATACAGAATTATTAAAAAATTTATAGTTGATTAACAGGTTTTAATGTAAATTTATTTATGTAACATATGTAAGTATTAAGTAGCGCCTTAGTAGCCTAGCACGTTGCCTAAAATTCTCAATAAATAACAAATCTTCAAAGTAATAACTTTTTTCTAGTTTAGTTAATTTTGTTATTAGCTTTTCTTTTAATTCATTTTACGAATACATTTTATAATTTAAATAACTCGGCAAACATTCAAACGATGTGATTGCGCTTGTTTTTAACTTGAACTGGAAACATTTTATTTTCGATTTGCCACAGCAAAGTGTAAAATTTGTTTACACCATATGAAATTTATTCACTCAAACTCAACAAAGGAAATAATGTTGCCTTCTTCTTCTTCTTAATTGGCGTAGACACCGCTTACGCGATTGTAGCCGAGTTAACAACAGCGCGCCAGTCGTTTCTTCTTTTCGCTATGTGTCGAAAAGGGGGGTCTCTCATCCCAGGCTGTGTTTTCTTTTTCATTGGAATTGTTTATTACGTGGCGGGTCCCAAACCCAGCGCACAACCCTATGCAGGGGATGTTTCGCCTTCTCACATTAGCTCGCCTTCGAACGGATGTTCTTAGGCTACCCAGAGGATACTTGGTCAAAGACCGGAAGTAGTGAGCTGCTTGAGCCATGTGTAAAAGAATCGTTTCTGGCCACTCCCAAGTGAATGGCGATCAGAGAACTTTCCTCACTTGCGTGAACCTCTACACATGACTCCATCCTCCATGTTGCCTAGAATAATTAATATGTACATACCAAACATACATATATACATACATACATTTTTAATAAAATTCTCGTCATTGTTCAAAATTTAAATAAATTGTTACAATCTATTGTATGAACATTTCACAGCCCACATACATATGTATGTATGTATGTATGTATGTAGTAACTCAACAAACAATTTATAACCGACCATCTTAGAGCAATAAATCGCATGTATGTTGTGAATAAAACTCCAGAATTAAAATAGATACATGAAATATGGCACGATCCGCATTGAAATAGCAGACGAAAAGTTAGGAGCGAACTGCCTTAACTTAACACTCCTGGTTCCTGTGACGTTATCTGGCCGCTTTTTCGTTCTGCGGTTTGGGTGGTCGGAGGCGCCCCTTCGATACACATCTGCTTCCCCACTTCCTTTTCATTTTGTGAGCACTCCCCGTACAAGCCCGTTGCGACTTCATCCAATCCGAGCAGCTGAGACTACTGTGGGGGGTTTTGGTGGTGTTCGCTTCAACCGCAGCGGTTGCAGTCGATGTCGTTGAG
The DNA here is from genome assembly GCF_024586455.1 of Bactrocera neohumeralis. Lineage (NCBI taxonomy): Eukaryota > Metazoa > Arthropoda > Insecta > Diptera > Tephritidae > Bactrocera > Bactrocera neohumeralis. The sequence continues at coordinate 32,404,547 of NC_065921.1, forward strand.
AGCCACTACATGAGGGTATGTCGTCGTCATCGTCGGGCATACTCCTCAAAAGAGGTAATCGTTCTTGGAAAACATTTTTTTTTTTTAATGATCGAAGTGGGATAATAAATACACTTTTAAAACCACTGCACCATAATGGCTAATTTGCATTCGTTAATTGGGAGCTTAAACTACAAAAGTATTCTTCCCTAATGTTTATTCAGTTTTCGTCTTTATTCATCAATTACATTGTTAATGATTCCCATCAAGAGGAAATTGTCTGGAACTACGCAATTATAACTGAGAATTTATTATTGCTACTCTTGTACCATGAGACCCTTGTCTTCTACTTCAGCAGTAATGAAACCATTTAATACTAGCTTTGTACCAAAATCTTCTGACGGCGTCTCACCACCTCGGTGAGAATTTATTTGTATTACGCTACTTAATTTTTAGTTCGAATTCATATTACTATAGTTCAATTGAATTTGCACGTCAATTTGAACAATAAATGGACATACATAAGTATCTTCAATTTAAAATTTGGGCACTGGTAAAATTTTTTTATGTTTAATTTAATTAAAGACATGCAATATTCAAATCTTCGCGATGTCAACGTCAAAATATGTGTGTACTAAGAAAACATTATAAGTATATTGTAAATTCTAGTAAGCAAGCGCGTACTTGATTGTAGCCAATCTGAAATATTTTCTTATCAGGCTTTGTGATTCTCTTTAATATGAAGATAAAATTCCATTCCAAAACATGTCATAGGTAATTCATATGTATATGTATATGTTTGTACAAATATTAGGGATGCGCTATTTTTGTCTTTTAATCGTTATATTGCGCATATTGTTGTTCAGCATATATTCGTTCATTTTGTCCCAATATTTACACATTTATATATTTACAATTCCAATCAACTCGGTTTGATTTATCAATATATATGTATATTCTATTTCAAAGCGACAAAATTAAATGTTAATATGTAAATTAATGGAAGTTAAAATTAGAACACCCCTAAAGATTCTTAGGCTTAGATATAAAGTAATTTATCACATATGTATAATATAGGATTTTTATATAATATTTTGCTTTAGACTACTACAATCTACTACATCAACAAGCTCAACGGAGTCAACATCGAACCGTGAAAATAAATCCATCGCTCCCCCGTCAAGAAAGCCCATTAAGAGTGTGGTTCCTCAGAAAACCAACACAAAGATTTACCAAAGAATTTCCCGATCCGATTGGGATGAGGAAAAGTCGCCCACCTTACCGTCTACTCTAGTGAGCAACATTGACAACAAAGCATCAGATTTATCGCAACAGAATATTAAAGTAAAAGTGGATCGTTCGGAACCGGTAGTTCGGGCTAATTATACCCTTGAAACGTCCCGTTCTCTTGAGGAACTTTTGAAGAAACGCGAATTAGATTTACAACGTCGTCGAGAGCATGTTGAGCGATTGATGCAGTGGCATCGCCGACTCGATCAAGAAGAAGCTGAGGTTCTACAAATGGAGAACAAACTACTTAGATATAACACTCATAAAAGTGAATCTAAAAATTTTGCCGCTGACAAAACAAAAGTACTGCCTCAAGATCATGCTGTCACAGTCCCTCTTAATAACTATAATTCACACGTAAGAGTTCAGCGACGCTTAAAGGAAATCAACAACAGTTTAAAGGAATTAAATAGCATATCAAGTACGCATACTACGGCAGGAAGTAACGAAGGAAGTGGAGAAGAAATTGTAGTCGATGCGATTGATTGCGTCCGTACAACTGGTGCGAAGTTAAACAAATTATGGCGTCGACTAACCTCACAGCAATTTGAAAAATATGTGCCTGACAAACGCTATGAACTTTCAAAAACAGATTTAGAACATCTATACGAGGCGGCTAAGGTAGCAGTTCTTAAAGACTTTTCACATAATGAGAGTAGCTTAGCAGCTGATCTTCTGGAAAATAGTATTTTTTCTTGCGACCAAGATATATTACCAACTCAACAATCGTTACAACAGCAAAACCAACTAAAGTCAGTTTTGGTGCCGTCACTGAAATTGTGTACCAGCTCCGAATCTTCTGATAAAGAAGGAGAATCGTGTGGGGATACATCCGTCAATTCTTTACAACGCGATAATTACAGTCCTAGCATTGCTGCAGAAAAATTTCAACACATTTCAGCGCGCAGTTCGGGTTCTGGCACCCTTAGCTCTGTTGTTACACAATCGTCGTCTGAAATTAATATATTATTAACAAAAATTACGTCAAGCATGAGAAACACAATTTCTAATGTTGGCTTAGTTCGAAGCCTGTCCGACGGTGTATTGTACTCTAAAGATCGTTTACTCCAAGCCGGCAAACAAGAATCACTAAACATATATAAAGAACAATGTGCAGAGCTGAATCAAAAAAACTCATCGGGTTTAACTGAAAGCCCTTCAAAACAAGTTTTAGAAAGCCATCAAACACATGAGAATAATAACTGTGGTACGGAGCATGTATTTGCACCAGCAGCACTGAATTATAAAAATGTTTACATGGAAGAAAAAATGGCAGTTCAGAACAATATCCCCAATATTAGCAACAACAAAGCAGCTAATGACGATTTAAATGTTTCTTCGAAGCAACAAGATGTTCTTAGCAGCTTTCACCATAATTCGGTATGTGTTAGCCCTAAAATAACAACGACGCAATATCAAATTCCAAATTATAACAATAACAGCAATAGTTCATGTGCAAATTTAGACTCAACTCAAAATGATAACGATAATAGCTGCAGCACATTTACAGATTTAGACTCAATTAAAAGCCAACCTTTAAGCGACGAAGATTCGTTTAATTCGAAAACATTTATAAGTCAGCCAAAAATGTTTGAATCTGATGAAGCTGCTAATGCAAATTGTGTCTCCAAGTCATATGATGATGATTTTGAAAGCAGTGGCGAATTAACACAAATAGATGATTTATCATTGCCTCATTTTGAAAGTATAGTTGATGTGTCCTTTTCTGGAGATAATGAGAACAACTCGGGAGTTGAAAACGTGGATTTAAATCATGGTGAAAAAGATAATAAGGAGGTTTTATCTAACGTTTCGGAAAAACCCAGAAATTCGCAATCCCAGCAATCTAATTCAGAAATCGTGATAGGCCCTCCACCGTCCCAAACGCCTGCAGATAATGTACGCTTACCAGCACTGGACAGCAACAACGGGTCCTCAGCATCAAGCTCAATACAACTTATGCCTGACATTATAAATGAACTGGAGATACGCCGTTGTCAACAAATACTAATAGAACCCGAGGTATATACCATAATTTGATATTTTATTAATGCATAATACTAAAACTAATTAAAATGTTATAAATTCGCAGAAAGTAAAACAATTTGATAATGTTTCAACTGTTTTACCGTACATGTATGTCCGCGAAATTCCCAATAAGCCCCCACCGCCTTATGTACCTCCTGCTCACGGAAGTCCAATGACAACTATATTTCCATCAGAGGAAAGAATTAGAGAAATAAGCTACCGACGAACACATGAATTGTACTGTGAACTTCTTAAGACTGGTGGGTATTTGTTTGAGCGTCTTAGTATCGAAATATTTATGCGAAAATGTTATCTTTCTTTAGATTATATTACTAAAACTGGTGAAAAATTGCCTACAGTAATGGATGAAAAAATAACAAATATTTACGAGCGCATTATACTAGATATTTGTCGTGAATATCTTGACGAGCATAGTGAGGTTTTAACACAAGGAGATCCTGATAATTTCCATACTCAACTGGCTTTCTTTAATCCTCCAAATCGGTTACACTGTATCCAAGAGTCCATATACAAAGAAGTTCGCCGATGTCTGGCTATGGACAAAACATTGAAACGACGTACACCAATATATTCAGTGTATGGTCAAAGAGCAAATCGTGATCACATTGGTAAAATTATAATCCAAGAAATGTATGACGAAGATGATAAATGGTGTAACTTTCATCGGGAAGAAAATGAAGTGGTCGATTTAATTATTTCCGAGATGGTTGGGAAATGTCTAAATACCATAGCAAAGGAAGTTCTAATTGAGGAAAATGGAACTGTTGATATCACATGTAGAGTCAAAGAAGTTGCATGTGAGGGAGATGCAAAAATATGTTCTCATGAAACAGAGTTAAAACAAACTAATAACAGTGTAGACCTCAAAATACATGATGCACAATAAATAATGTTTTTCATGAAGTACCATAATTGATACGGCATATTTTCAGAAATGCATTGTTTAATAAAAGCTAAAACCCCTATTACAGTTTGAATTTCAGTTGAATTGATGTTAGAACAATTTAAGATATCGATCAACCAAACTCTGTTTTTAGTATTACGAAATATATACGACTATTTTCAGTGAATATTTGAAAGACAAATAGCAGCTGAAATTGTTTAAACCTAAAATTAAAACAATTCAATTCAGTAAATATCGTAAATGGTGAATAAATATTGATTAGTTTTGATTAATATTATAATGAAGAAAATTCCCAACATCAAGTTAGCATTGCCAATCAAATGCCATCCATTTAATGTTTGTGCGTTTTCTTGTTGACGATAGTTATCAACAATGCGGTGGAAATGATTTGAACATTGGCACACTGTTACGCTAACAATTTAACTGGGTAAATTTTAGAATAGCATCCCGGGATTTCGGGGTTAAAATGGGTATGTACGGATGGAGGAAATCCTCCAGATTAAGAAAATATATACATATAGTTGCCGCTGACTTATGGTTTTTGAGATATTTGCATTCAAAGTTCAAAAATTCAACTATTTAAGATGCGTGTTTCTCCCATTTATAATAAGTTTTATAGTTATATGTTTAACTTTTATATCCACTAACACTTCACTAATTCGTTTCTAACCATTTATTTTATATTAAATAATGCAAAAATAACTTTTGTTCAACATTTAACTTTTGTTCACAGAATAACAAAAGTGTGCTATATCAAATAAATTGTCAAAATTGTCCTTAAAACCCTTCTCACGGCGCTTGTAAATATCTTGCATTTTTTTTTTAATTTTTTGCAACTCCCTCCAAGCATGGTGAAGATCCACAAGTTTTTTTACACTCTCTGGTAGGTATTCTGCCTTTTCCCAAAATATAATGCACTCTCGAATGACGAGATTAGCGCTTTCAATTTAACTTCGCCAATATTAAAAAAACATACTGCAAGAACTTGACGACTAGACCGTAACTTTGCACCTATTAATTGATAATTTACGTCACTATCTAAGAAAAACACATTTTTTATTGCTTCTTAATTCCACTGCCATCTTTCAAATATACTAACATACATATGTATAACAATACTTGTTAATCGCCAGAATAATTGAGAACAAATGACAAATACCGTTAATACGCACCGCTACTGCCGCGCAACATGTATGAACATGATTTGATACAAGTCAGCACGGGAGTACGATACCAAATAGAGTAAAAATTTATTTCCGAGTGTTTTAGATGCAAATGAACAAATGAACCTATGCGTTATAAATTTAAAACTTAAAAAAATAAACTACACCCTAATGCATACCATAAAAAGCTCAAACTGTATGATAAAATTGTCTGGAAATTTACAAGTCTAGTTTTACCAAATCCCAAAATATAAAAGGCATATATTCTCTAAACGCTCAAACACTTCAGTTTCTAATTTTTTAAATATGTATGTATGTATGTGGTACATCCTACCAAATGTTCTACACCGTCAAACTCATGATCCCATAAATCCTAATTAACTTAATCTTAAAAAAATTAGAAATACATATACCATATATTTGAACCTAATAATATACTTACATAAGTATGTATGTATGTATGTAAGTATACTCAAATATGAAGTAAAATAATTAATTTAGCTTTCAGCAGGATTGCACTAATTGACAAAAAAAGAATTACAGGAAAACATACTTATGTACATATGTATATAAATAGGTAGTTCTGTGATATACTAATACAAAAACAATGTCATGAATATCTTCTTTTTTGTATTATTTTATTATATTGCGATTTAAATTAGGCAAATTTGTGCAAAATTCATATTTTTTATACACGAATTTTATCTACATTTTTGTGTGTAATTACCCCCTGCATACTTCTTCCTCGTTTCAAACTTTTAAACGCGATTTTGAAAAACATTAGAGTTGCTATGTATGTATATACATTCTTTTGAAATCCAAACCTTCTTTCATATTTAAATATTCTTGAAGTGTAAAAAAATTGTTTAACTGCAAAACCATTTCATAACATCTTAGGTACAAAATTTTTATCAATTGCCTACAAGAAAACAACTGTTTTATAATTTATATATTAAGCGTTTTCAAAAATAAAATAACGCAAACATTATTAAAAGACTATGGCAACCAACCAATTTGAAGCTAAAACATATCATTTCATAGTTGTTGAATACAAATTCCATGAAAGTTAGAAACAATGAATGTCATAAGATAGAAAAGAAATGTATCTGTTAAGGGCAGTTGTTGTTGTTTTAACGGTTATTCAATCCCCGTTAGGATGGTAAGGATTATTTAAGTGGTCGTCGACGTCATCTAACGTGCTGATTCAAATGGATCGGACCAAAGGGAAAAGAGTGTAAGATGAGTGGCGTTGGCGGGGCATGCAAAGAGGTGGCTAGTGTCATGCGGAGACTCAGGGGTCGGGGTCCATTCTGGATAAGTAGGAGTTTAACCTGCTACAATATCCAAAGCGAAGCTGCGCAAGGGTCACTCTCGACGTAATTGAGGATGTTCCTAGAAGGCGGTTCCGCTCCAAGCAGGTGGCTGCAGGGGTGATTTCTGCGAAAACATCTCAGCAGGAACTGTCTAGAGAGGAGTTCATTATGCTCCTTAACTAGGAGCATAATCGTCCCATATGTAGATGTCCAATGGGAGACATCAAGAGGCATCTTATCGTATTCCGGAGTGCAGTGTTCTGACAAGTCTGTAGCTTTTTCATCTACGTTCCACTGCATCCAGGCGACCATATTGGTGCGGCGTAGTTGAGGACCGGCTGGCCGATTGCCTTGTAAGTTGCCAACATCGCTTCTTTGTCTTTTCCCCATGTGCTGCCGGCTAGCGATCGATTCCATTACCTGACAATCATCAGCGTATGAGGTTATGAAAACTCTCTCTGGGAGCTGTGGGAGATGTAGATGTTAAACAGTAGCTGGGAGAGGACACCACCTTGCAGAACCCCCTGTTTAATTCTTCTCAGGTAGTTCAAGGTCATCCTCTTCAGTCCTGGAGAAAGCGTTGTGTGATTGACTGGGTCAAAAGCTTTTGACAAGTCCAACGCTATGAGGATCATTCTCTCACAGGGTGGTTTCTGGTTGAAGCTACGAACTATCTGAGCGGTTATGACGCTAAGTGCTGCCGTGATACTGTGGACTTTTCGGAATTCATGCTGGTGGTTGACCAAATGGTTTTCACCACAAAGTAACGCACCTACATATATTCGGGTGATATCCTGTACAGCAACATGCAGCTGGGGGGATGTATATATTAAATATTTTGAGCTCGACATCGCCTGACTGTATAGTTATACCCTGGCATTTTATGGTGGTATCCCTGCGGCCGTTGCAGTTGAACTGTAGTATTCGGGTTTGACTTTGATGTCCGTGGGTGATCTTGGGGGTGGGGGAAAGGCGTGTAGGTGGAGTTTGTTGCTGCTGTAAAACCCGCAGGGGCGGTTGTAGCACTGTGGGGTTGTTTGGCGACGTCACTGTTGAGTGTTGCGGGGGCAGACTCCTGCAACATGGGACAACGTACGGCACACTCCACTCATGCGTGGTGCGCAGGCCGGAACACTGATGTCACTGAGACGTTCCGACGTAAGACTGTGGAGCGCGATGAAGGTTGGGAGGGAACAAGTCAGAATTAAAGTTATGTTTCCTGTTTGAACTCCTGGGGACCGTGGAGGTCCTTTTTCGGCCAGTGGCGACGCAGCGCGCAAACTGGGTGCAGATTACACAGCCTTAGAGTTTAATGTCGCAGTAGTGTGTTGGCAACATGGGGCCACGAAACTCGTGGTCCACTCCCTATGTGTCTTAAGGCCTGAGCAGGTCTTAAGATCGCTCCATCCATTGCATGTATTACACCTGAACGAGATAGAGTTTGGAGGGAGCCTTTTGGCGCAAACGCAGCAGAAAAATTCCTTCGTGTCCGGGTTGGAATCAATGCCAGCACGAGTCAGGAGGATACGGAGCAACCCTGCTGCAAGGCGTTGCTCTAGTGTCGACAAACTTACATTAATACTCACCGATCCATGGGCTCGGGGCTCGATCGCCGAAAATTATTAAGGACAGTAATAACGTTTGGTTTAGGCAAGACAAAAGTAAAGCAAATCCGAACGGAGGAGAGAGTGGAGAGAGATCAGCACTGGCAGCAGGCAGCGAGGATGCGCCTTGCCATGCTGCTTCTAGGTGGGTACAACCTCTCTAGGACGTCGCGCTCTACACAGGGCACTGCAGGATCAGGAAGAACTTGTCCAACATGGGCATAGTCTCTTGTGCAAACCGCCGATTCTGCGACTTGGACCAGGAAACACCAGTACATTTGATTCTGGATTGTCAAGCAATTTGCGTATCGATATATTCAGTGATAGTCAAGCGGTGCTAAAAGTGATCTCAGCCTATGAGGTTAAATCGCTGTTAGTGCAGAAGTGTATGGGAAGGCTGAACCGCCTATCATTTTGCAACCGGGGTACCCGGGACACAAAGGGGTAGCCGGCAACGAGCTGGCCGAGGAACTCGTCCGCTCTGCTGCATCTTCTAGGATAAACCATGTATTGCGGTGGGGTTCTTCATCATAAAAGGAATGCTCCACAGAGAGAGTGGGTAGAAAAAAATACTGGCAGCCAGCAATAAGTATGCACCATGCTAAGCTGCAATTGGGTGGTAGCAACCTTACAAGATTTAAAGATATGATCAACCTATCCCGAGACAAATTCCGTTTCCGTGTCGTACTATACTGGGCACTACATAGTCACCTCAATAGCGCCCAGCAAGTTGCTAGAATTCACCAGAGTGCTGGGTCTCTCGGAATAAATCTGATGAAATGGAGGGCACAGCAGACCCTAGGTCGCGGTCAAACATATAGTGGAACTCTGTAAGCAGTCTTTAATCACTATTTGAGACATTTTGATGTAAAGTCTCAATTTGTGACTAGTTACTATTCACTAAACAGTCTCCAGCGTCTCAAAATATTGACTAAAATTTGAGACCTGATAGTTAGCAGGTCACAAAACTAAAAAGAACTCTTGTTTGCCATTTTGAATATACTGAATAGAGATCTTCTTCTTCTTTACTGGCGTAGATACCGTTTACGCGATTATAGCCGAGTTAACTACAGGACGCCAGTCGTTTCTTCTTTTCGCTACGTGGCGCCAATTGGATATTCCAAGCGAGGCCAGGTCCTTCTCCACCTGGTCCTTCCAACGGAGTGGAGGTCTTCCTTCAGACAACATGACCTAGCCAGCGTAGCCGCTGTCTCTTAATTCGCAGAACTATGTCAATGTCGTCGTATAACTCATACATCGTTCCATCGAATGCGATACTCGTCGTGGCCAACATCGACTCATCAAATGTTGTCATCGTACATGCCTCTGCACCATATAGCAGGACGGGAATAATGAGACTTATAGAGTTTGGTTTTTGTTCGTCGAGAGAGGACTTTACTTCTCAATTGCCTACTTAGTCCGAAGTAGCACCTATTGGCAAGAGTTATCCTGAGTTGGATTTCCAGGCTGACATTGTTGGTGGTGTTTATATTGGTTCCTAAATAGACGAAATTATCTACAACTTCAAAGTTATGACTGTCAACAGTGACGTGAGAGCCAAGTCGCTAGTGCGACGACTATTTGTTTGATGACAGGAGATATTTCGTCTTGCCCTCGTTCACTGCAGGCCCCATTTGCTTTGCTTCCTTGTCCAGTCGGGAGAAAGCAGAACTAACGGCGCGGGTATTGATGCCAATGATATCAATATCATCGGCATATGCCAGCAGCTGTACACTCTTATAAGAGATTGTACCTGCTCGATTGAGTTCCGCAGCTCGAATTATTTCCGATCCTGACGGAGCTTTGGTGTTGCTCAACGTCAGTTTAGACAGCCGTTTTAGTTTTGCGGGGATACCAAATTCAAACATCGCGGCATAAAGGCAGCTCCTTTTCGTGCTGTCGAAAGCAGCTTTGAAATCGACGAAGAGGTGATGTGTGTCGATCCTTCTTTCCAAGATTGGGCGCATGGTGAATAACTGGTCGGTTGATGATTTGCCAAGTTTAAAGCTACACTGATAAGGTCCTATCAGTTTGTTGACGGTGGGCTTTAATCTTTCACACAGTACGCTCGATAGAACCTTATACGCGATGTTGAGGAGGCTTGTCCCACGGTAGTTGGAGCAGATTGTGGGGTCTCCCTTTTTGTGGATTAGGCAGAGCACACTTAAATTCCAATCATTGGGCATGCTTTCGTCCGACCATATTTTACAAAGCTGATTATCAGTTCTTCGCCGCCGTGTTTGAATAGTTTTGAGACTGTTTTTTCTATAAAATCGCATATGCGTAACATGTGTGTAAAGCTGGTTTTGAGACAGCTAGTTTTAAAGCGAAGTTTAAATAATCTGAATAGTTGATTGTATGGGATATGTGTGATATAGTTGTTCGATCTGGTCAATTCCGACAAATGATGAATAAAAAATGCACCTACATGCGTCTTAAATTTCATTTGGATATCTCAAAAACTAACCAATAATTTTTTAATCCCTAAAAATTTTTTTAAAATCGAAATAACGCTATACAATTATATTTAACATAAATAACTTACAATGACATTTTAGCTAACACAGTTGGTTTTGGTGTACATTTTTGTGCAACTAATTTTCAAATGATGCAAGCTTCGCGCATTTTTGCGTATCAGCTACGACAGTGATGCTTTTTCGAAGTTGCAATTTTTGCCAAAGATGTCAAGTTTATTTTTTCGAAGAACGCCCTATATTAAAATAATCAATTTTGTACCTTTCCATTCTTTTCCCATTATTGAAATATGGAAGCTTATGAATATGTTTGTGCTTGAATATCTAAACGACTCAAAAGTTATATTTTAACACGTAACATTATATTAATGTAATTACAACCAGTTTATATTTTGTTTATGCCAGTTTATTACTTTTCAGCAATGTCACACAATTTAGCCAAAAGGCTCGTGAGCTGGAGGAAAGAGTTTAAACCGTCAACAACTTTCATATGAGTGACGCCAATTTCTTTGATAAAATTAAGCTTTATATTTTCATCCACGTTAAGACGCTTGCATACCCTAAATATATTTCCTATTATATCTTCTGAGGCATAGCCAAGCCGCCACAACTTGGTTAGAATTTTATAGGCTTTGTGTATATCATTTTGGGTACAATGCTGCAGCATATCTTGTATAAGCATAGGGTGAGGTTCGTCACAAACCTTAAATACATTAGCACCAGTAATCGTACCGAATCCTTGAGCAGTGGATTGCAAATTATTTAACGCTTGCCTCATATCTCCTTGGGCAGTAAAAACGATTGCTTCTAGTCCGTCTTCCTCATATGACAACTGTTCACGTTGGCACAATTCAATTAACTTGGCAAGTACTTGACCATCTGAAAGCTTAGTGAAACGAAGCATCGCACAACGGGATTGAATTGGTTCAATTATTTTCTCACTTGTGTTACATGCTAGCGCAAATCTTGTTGTATTACTATAAATCTCCATGGTTCGGCGGAGGGCTTGCTGGGCTCCTTCAGTCATACTGTCCGCTTCGTCCAATATAACTATTTTATGCCTGCCCTTTGGCAAAGTAACTTTTTTTTGTGCGAACATTTTTATTTTGTTACGGACTACATCTATTCCACGTTCGTTTGACGCATTTAATTCAAGGACAGCTTCTTTGTAACTGTCGCCTAGCAATATACGAGCTAGACATTGAATGGTGGTCGTTTTTCCTACACCAGGTGGACCCTTTAAAATAATTATTAGTACATAGTCTTTTAATTATTATTTTAAAAAAATACCGCTATAATTATATTTGGAGCGTTTCCTTGAGTAGCAAACACAGAAAGACGTGCAATTGTGTCTTCATTTCCCACAATCTCTTCGAATGTCATTGGCCGGTATTTCTCTATCCAAGGTAAATTGCGACGTTTTAAACTTTCACAATTTTGCTCAGTTTCTTCCGGCATATTTAGACCTTCAAATTAGATGATATTATATTTAAGACCCTAATTCTTTTAATACAAAGCCGCCAATTTTTTTACGCGTTCCCACTTGAAAATGTTATGTTTACACTTAGGCTCCGTTCAGATATGAAACTTTAGCGCAACAACTTGAAATTTGTGTGAACCGAACTGAACGTATTCCGGTACTGCAGGAGCATTACTGTGATTATTAAGTTTATAATTTAGGTATTTATCGAATAACTTACTAGTTTCTTTTTAATTTGTCTTTATTTTTATCACATTTTATTTCCCAAATGACACAGTTTCTCATTTGTCACTTCAACAAATAAACAATTCAACAATTCCGATTTTTTTGGCGGCGCGATCTGAATGTACCGTTGGAAAGAGGAAGTCCTCCTGATTTAAAAATTCGGCTTTAAAGTTCAAAAATTCGAAAATTTCAACAAATTACTTCACTTAATTTAACACACTTTACGCACATTTGTCACTTTCATTTAATTAAACTGTGAACATTTAAAGAAACTCACAATTTACACTTTTCGCAGGTCTTATAACATCCGGTGTGTTTAACGTGGACATCTGCTGACGACAGCCTTGCTCCACGGCGCTCAAAAGCACAACGGATCAATACAATGCGTTGATCAGCGCCCTGAAAATTGGGCGTAAATACAACTCTGAACTCTATGTTTTCGGATGGTTATAACTTATAACATTATAAGACAATGTGAAACCCCTAAATAAAATGCGAATTTGGCAATCCTGGTTTTACCAATTACCGTGCGCTTCTGTACTGTGATACAGTCACAAGTCTCTAAATTTGAGATTTTAAGTTTGAGACAACATTTGTGACTTGAGACGATTTTGCTATTCTATAAGTAACAGTCACAAAATCTGTTACATTTCATTATTCAGAGATGTTTTTACACTTGAATGAAAATAAATATGTCGATAACAAATATAAAATTTTCTACAACATAGTCAAAAAACATAATTACCGATAAAAAATAGAAATATATGTTGACTTTGTTTCATAATATTTACGAAATTTATGTAAAATTGATTTGTTTTTAACATTTTCGTGTTTGAGTCAATCGGTTAATATCTATGATGATCTCTATTCAGTATATTCAAAATAGCAGCCAAGAGCTCTTTCTAGTTGTGTGACCTGTTAACTATCAGGTGACAATATTTTGAGACTAATGCTACAGACTGTTTATTGAACAGTCACTCGTTGCAAATTGAGACTTTACTTCAAAATGTGTTAAATAGTGACTAGAGACTGCTTACAGGATCGCGCTACAAATTAAGAATTGCAGGTACGAACACATAAATTAATGAAATAAATTACAAATACTTTCATCTATTGACATCATAAGTGCCAATTAAGCGGACGATTAACAAATAGGATATTTCTTAGGAGACTGCTAAACGCTCAATATATATTGACCACGATCCAGGAATGCGATATGTATGGGATGTGTAGCATGTTATATTAATATACTGGGAACCCTATCACAAAATATTTAAATATTTTGAAATCCGGTTCTCGGATCGTGGAAAGCGCTTTAAACGTTCAGTAGGTTTTTTAAAAACTCGCTTTATTTTGAATAAATGGATTTAACAAAAAACATTCTTGGCAGCCGGTGAAGGATTTCATCAAAACCGTTTGGTAGCCAATGGTTTAATACCATGTTCAGACCGAAAATTTAAAAGATTAGATTACATTTAAGCATTTCATAACCCAACAGTGTTCTCACTGCCGTTAGAAAGATCAAAAAACAGCTGTTATTGTCATTCAAGAATTCACATCGCTTAATATTTATCAAAAGGAAAGATTGTCATATAGTATTTTCAAATAAAAGCCGTCTTTTTTTAATATTTTCCATATAATAGAAATAATAGATGCATTTTTTCATTTGTTAAGTCGTAAATTTGTTTGTTTACATTTTTCCCCCTTTGTAGTGTCTAAATCAGCAACAGATTTCCAGTGCTGACAAGTAGATTGCGCAAAATCAGAGTCGCACAGAGAGATTTAGCGTGGATCAGTTTGAAATCATTTCAATGAAGTGATTTGGAACTGTCATTTTTGTATGGCGAAATCTTGATAAATTTTTAAGATTAGTGGGATAATCCATTCAACAGCCAAAATCGTGTGATTAAGTGTCGGTCTGAACATGGTATAAAAAGGATTATTATAGCGATGTATCCAGCAGTTGTTTCTTGTATTGTAAAACAGAGAACGTATAATATAGAGAAGGTTCAGGCAGAGAACATAAAACAAAACTTTTAAGTATATTCAAAATAGTGTACAATATTGTGAAATGTTAATGAAATGGAACGATAATTGTGAATCGGCATTAATCACTTAACTATAATCGATAGGAAGGACCGTGGTATATGGTAAAAATTTATATCGTTAGCTCTCTTCACCAACCTCTAAAAAAATGTAAACAAACATTTCATTATACTCAAAAAATAAGGTTTTTCAAAAAAGCATGGAAAATTCTGATGATTCTATAGTTTTGACCTCCCGTCGGAAAAGTACAGTATGGACCCGTGAAAAAATTACACAATTGATTGAACTTTACCGTCAGCATGACTGTTTATGGAACCACTATATTGAGGCATATAAAAATAAGGAAAAACGAACAAAAGCCATCGACGATATTTGTAACAGCTTACATATAACCAGATTAGAATTTGGAAAAAAAATTCACAACTTGCGAAATCAATTTAATTCTGAGATGAAAAAACTTGAAAGGAGAGTTGAGGAAACTGGATACGACACGGAGTCAACAGCAGAAGGATGTCGGTGGAAACATTTTCAATCACTTAGATTTCTTCATGATGTAATTGAACCACGTCCAGGAGGTTATCTGGCTAAAAAAAGAAAAATAAGCTCCAATACTAAATATGATAACAGCAGTGAAGAGGAGACAAAGGAACCTAATAACAAAGATTCAAAAGTACGTAAAAGGGATGTAGTAATTGAGCAAATCACAGAGTATCAATTTGATGATGCGACCATTGTTGACAATTCTGCGGTAATTTCTGAGCATTCATCCGTAGATCGATCAATGAATTTTAATGAACAAGGGAGTGAAAACATAATTTCAACTTTGGTTGCTGAAAGCGAAACAAACAATATTTTCAATTCTCCACCATTAAATCAACATCTGCAAAATGTAAATCAAGCAGACTTGAATAAAGCTTCTAAAATTTTGGACCAAAAATCTATTTTGCAATTGAAACCACAAAGTCGAGGGGAACCTATAGAAGAACCACAGACTGGTCAAACAAATTTTTGCTGCCACAATTCCAATTGTGGAATGCAGTATAACAAAAATATGTTAGGTATGGGATCTAAACAAAGCAAAGATAAATGTATGTTCATCAGTTCAAGAGATGAGTGGGACGCTTTTGGTGAATTGATTGCAACAGAATTTCGTCATCTTAATTCACTTAGTTCAAAAAAAAAACTGAAACGAAAAATTATGCAAGCTATACTGGAAATAGGAGAAGAAGATGATTCTACTTCAGGATGAAATTATAAAATTTTTCGAATTTGTAAATATAACTGTTTTACTATATATTGTGAAGTACTTCTAAATAATTTGTTTTATTGTATTTTTTACATCAAGGATGGAGGGTAAGTGTGTTAGTGATTGGACATTTCTCACGTTTTGCATTTAAACTAAGAAAAACGTTTAAACTGACATGCCAAGAAAAATCTTAATCGAAGCTGCCATCGACTATCTGATAATTGCGTCTTCGACTTTATCAAAGAACTTTTATTTGGTGCACTCATTGCGAAAAAGTTATTTTTTTCCAATGACATAGAGGTTTTTGCAGGTAAGTATTATAAGTCGTTAAGTCTCCAAAAACTATCCAATACTTATGGAATTCCTTAGTCCACCATTCAATATCGCCTCAACACAAAAGTGCCTGAGTTGTCCTTTAAAATGGGTTCCCAATCATATTTCACAAAGGAAGAAGACATCATTGTTTCGAATGATATATAGGCGCGCTACTTCGTGGTGAAAACCGTTTGGTACTAGGCGACTTTAACGCGCACCACGATATTTGGCATTCCTGCCTGTCAATGTCTGCCCACAATTATCTCGATCGAGAAACCTGATTTCGTTTCTGTGGACAACCGTACCTTCGTTAACTTTAACAAAGCTAACTGGGTCGGCTTCACAGAATTTACTGAGAGCACCTTCAACGCTCTACCCATTCCTACGGACGTATGCGTTGGCGAATGTCGATTCCGCAAGGAGATCGCAGCGGCTACCACTCGCTTCATTCCGGCTGGAAGAATAGCGGAAATCCGCCCCCATTTTCCTACCCGAAGCAGCCGTTTTAGCTAACGAGCGCGACACCTTACGCCATGCCGATCCCGGGGATCCCCGAATAAGGGATCTCAATTTGGAGATTCGCCGAATGGTAAATCATCATAAGCGCACGAAATGGATAGAGCACCTGAAGTCCTATAACCACTCCACCGGTGTGAGTAAGCTTTGGGCTACTGTCGACCGAGTTGAAGTTCAATTCAATGGTCATGCCTCTTCGGACCCGAAGAAGTGCGCGAGCTATTTTAGCCGGCAGTTTACACTGCACCCTTTGGTAGACAAAGCCAAACGATGTGTTAACCGACGGCTACGCAAAATGCCAAACGACTGTGCGCCACTTACTTTCACCGATGAGGAGGTTCAGAGTGTCATCAACAAATCAAAATCTTCTAAATCCATTGGCGCTTATGGAATTAACGTGCTAATGCTAAAGCATCTAGGCTCAACAGGAGTAAGTTATCTCACCAAGGTCCTCAACCTGTCGCTGACCACTCTTCAAATACCTGATGTGTGGAAAGTCGAAAGAGTGGTCCCACTACTAAAAACTGGGAAACCCGGTAACAAAGGGGAATCTTATCGTCCGATAACTCTCCTCTCCCCAGTAGTGAAGACACTTGAGGCCTTGCTACTCCCGACCACCTGAGCCTAGCCAGCCACCAGCATGGATTCCGAAAAGTGCACAGCACCACCACAGCACTTACGAGTCATAAACGCGCAGATAGTTCGTGGCCTCAACCAGAAACCACCCTGTGAGAGAACGATCCTCGTAGCGTTGGACTTGTCAAAAGCTTTTGACACAGTCAACCACACAACGCTACTGCAGGAAATTGAGAAAACTACGCTTCCTCCAGGACTAAAGAGGTGGACCATGAACTACCTGAACGTTCGTCAATCATCCGTACTATTTCAAGGTGAAACATCTCAACTGAGAAGAATTAAACAGGGGGTTCCGCAGGGTGGTGTCCTCTCCCCGCTACTGTTTAACTTCTACATCTCGAAACTCCCGCAGACTCAGAGGGGGTTTCCATAACCTCGTACGCTGATGATTGCACGATATTGACGTCGGGCAATGGAATCGATGGCATGTGTTCGATGGGCACGGAACCTCACACTTTCCCCCGCCAAATTCCCAGCGACCACTTTTACGAACTCGACGAAAGAGTATAGACTGAACTTAATATTGCAGTCGATGGCGTCAAAATTCCGACTGTCAATAACCCTAAGATTTTAGGTGTAACCTTTGATAGTCTATGCTCCTTCACTCCCCATACGACCGCGATTATCGCCAAGGTACAGAGCCGCAACAAAATCCTCAAGCCGCTAGCCGCCAGCACATGGGGAAAAGACAAAGAAACGTTGTTGGCAACATACAAGGCAATCGGCCGGCCGGTCCTAAACTACGCAGCACCAATATGGCCGCCTGGATGCAGTGGTTCGCAGATGAGGAAACTCCAGACCTATCAAAATACTGCACTCCGCACCACGACGGGATTCCTCTTGATGTCTCCCATCGAACACCTTCAAAGTGAGACGCTTATGCTCCCAGTTAAGGAGCATAATGAACTCCTCTCCAAGCAGCTCCTGCTGGGGTACTTTCGTAGAAATCACCCTTGCAGCCAACGAATTATTATTTCTCCTTGACAGGGAGAACTTCAAGGTTGCCTGCTGCGCGGACGATATCGCTGTCATCTCTTCAGGTTCGGATTTTAATCGCATATCTCGACCCAATAGCCCCAAGGAGGGGTTTACGACTCCACATGGTCTATTAACTCTATACAAGGATTATCCACCCCATACTTACATATCGTGCAGCGGTGTGGTAGATGGCACAATCGAAAAACAGGACGGACGGTCACGGAATGCAACTTCAAACTAAATGACAATAAGGTTTTTCAGGCCGTGCCATCCAGATTGAGTGCGACTAAAAAATCCAAAGGCTATAAATTATTACCAAAGCTGAAAGTAAACCCGTTTGAATTTTTTGTAATCTATACTTAGTGTTTAATAGTTTAGTCACGTAATTTCCAACAATTTAAACTCTTTAACTAATTAGGAAAATTGTTAATTTAAGTTCCTGTTTTTTTTTTTTGTTACTGCCCTCAATTAAAATGTGATATAATAAAAAAATTGTTTATTATTAGTTTTAATGTTTATTTTTTTTCATTGCCAAACAGATGAACTGCATACTTATTTTTGTGATGCATTGTACGTCTATACATAATTATATATCTGTAAATGGCGTTAATTTCACAAAATACTCGAAAACATTAGTTTTGCAGTGAAATTTTGTTATATGTGCAAATGCATAGAATTGTACTATAAATAAAATACATTAAAATAAACTTTATTTACAACAAATATTAAAAAAATTAATATACAGGAACGTTAAGTGATCGTGTTAGTAAGTGAAAAGTGCATAATATAAGTCAAAAAAATGGTGTTCAAATATACAAATTACCAATGTAAAAGTTATCAATTTTTAAACTTTAAATGCAAATATCTTTAAAACTATAAGTCAGCGGTAACTATATATATATATTTTCGTGATCTGGAGAACGTCCACAATAGCTTTCCAGTGATACCCATTTTATTCCCGAAATCCGGGGATGCTATTCTAAATCCCAGCCTAGGGTTTTTTTTTTTTTTACATTCGGTCTGTCTTCAATCTATGTAAAAACTAATATCATATTCAAATCAGTCTTAACATTTACCATATAATTTTTGTTATCCCAGTTGAACTTATTCCAAACAAACATATTCAAATCAGTCTTAACATTTACCATATAATTTTTGTTATCCCAGTTGAACTTATTCCAAACAAATAAAAAAACCGAGTTATTTTTTGAAACATATTGATTTGTATTTCAGTACTTGAACACAAATATGATTTCTGCATAAGTGCTCACAGAACACATGGAGATTTTTTCCATACTCTAGTTATCACACGCTTTCAAATGTAACACAATCACTTGACTTCCTTTACTTGTAAGCCTGGCGGCAAGGACTGCTTGATTTTTTCAGCTTTCTCTTTGTCCTGAACCACCAATGTGTATAAGAACCGCGAGCAACGAATCTTAAATTTGGTGTTCGAGGGATTCTTCTTGATTTTCACAGCACGGGCGTCAGCACGACGTGCCTTGTTTAAGAAATCTTTCACCTCTTTTATTTCACGTGGCATCTGTCACAAATATAGGAAAAATTCCATAATATAAAGATAATTCTCTGTAAATAAGCTACTTTACTACACTTACTTTGCACTATTATCGCAAAATTAAAAAGAATAAATTTTGCAACAGGAGAAAACCAACCAATGTTGACGTTTCCCACGTTTCGAAAGAAAGAAGGGGACGGCCATTGTCAAAATGGAGTCGAACGCAACTTCCGGATGTAATGATGACATTTGAAAGTACTACCCATCAACAGATCATAAATACTATTTGCCAGTTCACACACAGACACTTTTGTCGTCCAAATCGGACGGATAGGAGACGGCGAAGAAAGACGAATGGGCCGTACCTCGTGCCAGATAAATGTACATATAGATGCCGCTGACTTATAGTTTTTGAGATATTTGCATTTAAAATTCACAAATTCAACTATTTAAAATGCGTTTGTGGCGCCGCGTAGGATATAAAGTTGAGTTGAATTGACGACGTTTTTTTATTAAAATATTGCAGCGCTAATGGTGGTGTCCGAAATTTGTACGCGAATTGTGTAAGTTTTCCCGTTGTCCATTCCTTTTGTGGGCTGGGTTGGTGTACAGGTGTGGCGAGTTGGGTTGCGTACGAGTGTGGTGTGTTGTAGTGCCATCAGCTGTGGTGAATTAAGCTCTCTTATTAGAGTGCGCCAGTTTTTTTCGGGTAGAGTGAGTGGATGCTTAACTCATTTAAACACTGAGTACAAGACACGCATATGTAAACGCTATATAAGCTTTAAATACATTGACGACTGCCGGACACGACGTAGCGATAGAGAGATTTTCTTGCCTGTACATGGTTTCTTGAAGCCAGCTTATTAAATATTTTGAAGACGTAAGCGACATATCAAATAGCTGATATACACAACTTCTTTGTTGCCATACTAAAAGTTTTTACTTGTATGAAATTTAGAAAGGTCATCAATCACTGCTTGTATGATGAGCGATATTTCGATTTTTTAATATGAGAAAATTTTGTACTGTACAAATTTGGTTTTACCAATAAATAAAATTAAAAATATAGTTAAATTGAATGAAAAATTCGGTAAGCAGTTGCAACTTCTGGTTTTTTCTTAAAACGATTGAATTTACACACATAACTAAGACATTTTTTAACATTTGAATTTAAAAATATTACCGTTTTGTCCTTTTCATCTTCCAAGGGGCCGAAGAAAATATTGGGCGGTAATTCCGCTGTAGGATGCCCATTTCTTTAAAATGGTTAAATGTGTTTTATATGAATATTTTGATTTGCAAATATTACAATGTGCATAAATTTCAAATACCACTTCGAACATCTACCGAACTTAACATATTTTCCTTGATAAATTTCCGGCCATTATTAAAAATCATATGCTATTTTTCTGCAATTACTTATGATATTCTTCTATTTCGACCACAAGTAACGCTATTATACAGTACTGTTAAGAATACCAATTTTACAATTTTTTTGTGAACTGATTTGCAATTCATAGAAGTGTACTGCTTCCTTTTAAGAAAAGTGATCGCAGTTGTATGCTCTGGGCATTAGTCACTAGATCACCTTTGGGGGTTATACAAGAGTATGCTCCGGTCTTGAAATCTTCTGTTAGTCGCCGCATCTTTTCGTAGAATTTTCGAGCATTACCCCTGTCGACCAGCTTGTCAAGCTCTTCGTACGCACGCATTTCGGCCTCTCTCTTTTTTGTTTGCAAATGCGTCTCTCTTCCTTTTCAACTCTCGGTCTCTAAGTTCATGCCCTCAAATCATAATCCTAAATTCGTTTGCCATGTTCGTCATCAAAAGTGGGGCCTCTCATCCGAGGCTGTTGAAAGCCTTATCACTTTTGCTCGCCCTTAAACGGATGTTCTTTGGCTACACAGAGGCTACTTGGTCCAAGACCGCAAGTCATTAACTGCTTGAGTCATATGTAAAATAATCGTTTTTGGCCACTCCCAAGTGAATGGCGATCAGAGAACTTTTCTCACTTGCGTGAACTTCTTACCATGACTCCATCCTCCCTCCATTGGAACCTAAAAATTTCGAGTATAAAATGTTCGTTTACTCCCGAAGTTAGTTCTTATTGTTTAAATACAATTTTGACATTCCTAATTCTTAGAAATTGTGGCCGAACTTAGTTCTTCTTTTTTGGTGCATAATGCAGCGTAAAGACTGCTCTAAATATTTAATAGTTCTTTAATCATTCACAAAGTTAATTCTACAAATCAATATTCAACACAAGTAAATTAGGTTGTAGTAAATTGTACTGCATTGAACGAATGAAGTGATTATATATTTCAAGCAGTTATCACGTGTTCTTTACTAATATTTTATAAATTCATAAATATATATTTTCATTATAACATTATTAGTTAACGGTTATTGCAAATAAGCGATACCTGTTTCTTCTGTTTTTTCTTTCGTTTAGGGGTTTCTTGGCCAGATATATTGATTAACTGTTTATCATCTTCCATATTATTTTCCATTCCATTCTTAGGTTTTATTTTAATGTCATTTTGATTATTTTTCGTTTCCATCGAAAAAAAACTTATTCCGGCTTCCCTTTGATAGTAATCGGAATTGCAACTAGTTGATGAAAAAATGTATGAAGTGGAAAAGTTGACATCATATTCATCTTCAATTAGTTCGTATGCATTTTGACGCAAAAATGTATAATAATCGGTATCTGTAGTTGACAACGTAGGGAATGTTGTTGAATTAATAGAAGAAGACGGCATATTGCTGGTAATAAATGAGTCCAAAATTAGGGTGGCGGACGTTTGACCCGGTCAGAATTTTAAATCTTTAATCGCTTGGGGTAAATCGGGAAGCTTAATATCCTTTATTTGTTGGGGAATGTTCATACTTTTAACAGCACTCACAGCACGTGCGGGGGCAGCAGATATACCTGCCTATAAGTAAAAAAATATTTTGATAAATATTGATCTCAAAAATGTGTATAAACAGCTTACTTCTTGCTTCACTAGTTTATTTTGTTCTTCGATTCGTGCTAATATATCGGTCATATTTGTCTGGAGAACCATTCCTCCCATTACCAGCTCAGCCAGAATGTGATGTACAGCATCAGCATGAAAGATTAAATCTAACTCACAAACATTTTCAAAACATTTGTCTAAAGTTTCCACGAAAACTTGGATAAGGTCTAAAATTCCCAATTCGCTTTCAGATGAATCCACACAAAACACAAAATAAAGCGTTGCATAGTGACGATATATTAATTTGTAGTCTGACCCACCAATAAGGCTTAAAAAGATATTAAAAACAATATTTCATAATTTAAATATGGTTTACTTACCTCCCCCCTTCTAAAAAGTTACAAACATTATCTTCTCGTTTTGAAACCAGCTGGAAGGTCTCCTTTATTATTTGCTGCTGCATATCTTCATTCTATTGATAATCACAATAATTAATAAAAACTATTTTAAATATTTATCGTAACTTACAAAATATTGATAGAACTTCGAAAGTCTAGGCTTTCCGTGGTTGTTAAAAACTAAAATAGCCTTTATCATTTCAATTGTACGTTTACCGGACAGCAAAGCGAAATACTCAAATACAATATATAATTTATAATAATTTCACACAACTTTACATTAAGCACATATTTCTAAGACGATATCAGAAATACGATATTAATTGAGAAGTTTTCCTCAAAACTTGGAAAGCAAATTGTTTATCGATAATATGTTTTCTAAAACTGTGTTTACACAAGACTCTGTTGCCCCTCATTAACGGGACATCTAGACAGGCAAATTTTATTGTATTGTAACTGTATCGCTGTGCGTATTGCCTATGGAGACTCCATATTGCTTATCGAATATATAATTATAATTTAATAGAAATTATAAAATCCATTTAAAACTTACCTTCCTGAACAATTTAACGACGTAATATGTCTTTATGTAAAATTACGGCAAAAACAGGGTTGCAATTATATTTTTGCGTGACATTGCACGCAAATATACATGGGTTTTCCGCGTGTGTTTGTTATTGTAATCCAACGCAGAATAACTCTTGCCAACAGGTGTTACTTCGGACTGAGTAGGCAATTGAGAAGCAAAGTCCTCTCTCGACAAACAAAAACCAAACTTTATAAGTCACTCATAATTCCTGTCCTGCTATATGGTGCAGAGGCTTGGACGATGTCAACAACGGATACGTCGACGTTGCGAGTTTTCAAGAGAAAAGTCCTGCGAAAGATTTATGGTCCTTTGCGCGTTGGCCACGGCGAATGTCGCATTCGATCTGTACGAGATATACGACGACATCGACATAGTTGAGCGAATTAAAAGACAGCGACTACGCTGGCTAGGTCATGTTGTCCGGATGGACGAAAACACTCCAGCTCTGAAAGTATTCGACGCAGTACCCGCCGGGGAAGCAGAGGAAAAGGAAGACATCCACTCCGTTGGAAGGACCAAGTAGAGAAGGACCTGACTTCGCTTGGAATATCCAATTGGCGCCACGTAGCGAAAATAAGAAATGACTGGCGTGCGGTTGTTAACTCGGCTATAATCACGTAAGCGGTGTCTACGCCAATTAAGAAGAATAAGAAGAAATTTGTTGTCGTGCCGGTGCACCAAGAGGAAATATATGAAACTCTTGCATCGTGCAAGGGTTTTGCAAGAGCAAGAGAATACCCCTAATGTTTAGTGAATTGCTCATATTTTCTTATTATCATATGGCAGCGCTCCATTTCTTCATAATTGTTAGCACATAAATGATGATCACTACGAGTGTAAGAGGTAATTTTTAAAATATATTTTTTTTACTTGTAAAACCTGCAAAAAGTGTAAATTTTGAATTTGTTTAAATGTTTACAGTTTAATTAAATGAATTTGAAGTGAAAAATGTGCATAAAGTTTGTTAAATGTAGTGAAATAGCTTGTTGAAATGTTCGAATTTTGGGAATTTTTGAACTTTAAAGTCGAATATCTCGTAAACTAAGCGTTTGCGGACCCATAACCACAACATATTTTTTAATCAGGAGGACTTTCTCTTTCCAACGGTATTTTCAGATTGCGGCGCCAAAGAAATCGGAACTGTGTATATATTAATTACAATTTATATTTAATAATTTCAAAATGTTGCCAACATTAATGGCAGTAGATTTAATAGGTGGTTGCCAAAAGTTATTGCCTGTGGAGATGCGGCGTAAAGGTATCAAAATACCATATAGTACCTGCTGGGATGCTTTTTAAAGTTTGTTTACGATAGCGATGAACTTATTAAAGAAATTGTCATTTAAATGCAGGTATATTAATATAAGAAATGTATTATAAATATTTATTTATGTTTCAATTTAAGTGTTAGTTCTGTGCAAGGAAAGGATGTAAAGCTATACGGGAAGCAAAACATGTTCGACTCGGTGGCGGAAACCTCGTGGAATTCAAATGAAGCAAGTGCTTATATTAATTTTGTATATCTTTCACAAATATTATTTATATTTAATATCAGAAGTATATATGAAAGTGGCGTTAATATAATTTTGTCGCTTGTATATAATTTTGGTTTGAGACAACCGGTTTTGAACTTTAAAAAAGGGGCTGGAATTTAGAAAGCATCCCCCAATTTCGGGCAAAGTTTAGTATACCGTCCCAGGATTTCGGTTATAGCCGAGGGAAACTTATAGTTTTCGAGATATTTGCGTTTAAAATTGCAAATTGCCACTATTTGAATTAGGTATTTTTTCGATTTAAAATATTCTTGATCTGGAGAACCTCTTCTATCCGACCATACACATTTTATTTCCGAAATTCTGGGACGATATTCTTAAGCTGACCCAAGAAAAATATATATATTTTCGCTGACTTATAATTTTTGAAATATTTGCATTTAAAATAAAAAAGTCAACTATTTAAAATGCGTGTTTCTCCTATTTATAATGCATTTTACACTAGAATTTTTAACGGCTGCGATTTAGAATACCTTCCCCCGATTGTTGAAATGGGTATGTAGGGATAGGGGAGGTCCTCCAGATCAAGAATATATACATATGTACATATATAGTTGTCGCTGACTTATGGTTTTTGAGATATTTGCATTTAAAGTTCAAAATATCAACTATTTAAAATGCGTGTTTCTCCGATTTATAATGCATTTTACACTTATATTTTTAACTTTTATATCCTCTGACACTTCACTAATTCGTTTCTAATCGTTTATAGTTTTGCAACTATTTCTTCAACTATTCTTTACTCCTAGGTTCATAGTTGTCGCCTCGGAGTCGCCCTATACGGAATCTTTGAAACTGATAACACAAAAGAATATCCTGGTAAGTAGGTAACTGGGACTCAGAGAGATTGTACGGATATATGCCAAACACAGGACATTTCTGTCTAAATTTCAGGCAAATTCATTTATCTGGCAGTGTGTACCACCGGTGGTACACAAATGTTTATACTTTTAATTCAAAAACCATACTAGAAAGAGACATACTAGAAAGAAATAAAACAAAATAGATTGAAAATTATAAATTTATATTTATTGTAGGCGTTTTCAACATAAACAAAATTTATTTTAGCAGTTCTAATAGAAAGATAATCCCGTCTCCTTCCCATATAAGGATACTGTTAAAAATTACTAAAAGATGTCAAAGATAAATCAATAACTAAATACGCCAGAGACATAAAATCTTACACCCGAGATGGTAAACAAATATAGATAAAACAAACTTTACACATTCAGTTATAGACAAATCATTTGAAAGTTAGTGAGTTTGCAAGATAAGCTCGAAATGTAAGAGACTGACATGCGATGAAAAAATGATATTTTTAATTTTATTTCATTTACACTATAATTTAAATTAATGTTTTATTTTATTTACTTTTTTTTGATTGAAACACGAAGTTTAGTTGCGATATTACTTTAAAAACAATAAAATCAGCAGCTTTTGTATAAGCACAGAAAAGCTAGTTTGTGTTTTACTCGTTAAACGCAATAAATTAAAAGCTATAATTATAATTAGATAATATAATTAAGTGTACTTCTGCTTTCTAAAAACTTAACAAAAAACAAAATTGAAGAAAATCCCGAACGAACCAAAACGACCTAAAAAAATTAAGAAAGTTTTGCAACTTAAGGTTTTTTCACATTTGCGATGAAGATGAAATATATTATTTCCATGTATAAAATCATTTCGCCAGTTTTCGAACCATTTAATTAGCATATTAATTATTTTATTTTAATTTTAGGGCACTCCCCAATGGATAATAATACGTTTTGAGGAACCACAGGCGGTCAGCAAATTTTCATTCCAGTTTCAGGGAGGTTTCGTAGCGAAAACGCTGCTAATCCACGTGGAAACGGAAGACGGTAAACAAATTTTGGAGGAGGCATTCTATCCAGAAGATATAAATTCCATCCAAACATTTATATTAAATCGGCCTATAAAGAACAAAGAAGCAGCAAAAATTAAGTTTTTATTTCCTTCAAGTACAGACTTTTTTGGCAGAATAATACTGTATGAACTTGAAATTTTCGAATAAAGAGACCGATTTTAGTCACCCACGTCTTCTATATAAAGGTAATTTCGGTGGAAAATTTACAATGCAACGTGATAGACTCAGAAAAAATATATGTATAGTTAATAGTTAATTATTAAAAAAAAAAAACAAGAAAAAACATTTGAAAATTTTATATTTGAAATATAAAAATTTTCAAACAATTCAACACAGAATTGCTACTGTTTGCTTTCTAGTGTATGAATGTTTTTTTTCTAATCTTATCTAACTCAACAACGCCTAGACCAATTTGGTCAATTCTTTTTTCTAAATGTTCGCTGAGGTTCAAGGACGGCTTTTACGGTTTTTTAAAATTTCGAATAATTGCCGGAAAAAAAGAAAAGAGGTTGTTCGTTGTGAATCGGGGAAGGTTTAGAAATAAAAATACCTTATCCTTTTCATGAGGAAAAGTCGGAAAATTGGATAATTCCAAAAAGTAACTTTTTTCCATAACATTTTTTTCAATTTTTGTTTGTTTTGTTTTTCAATATTTTGATTTGTAAATTATTTGAATCGCTCAATTTTGGTAGCTTGCTTTTTTATTCCGGCTATTCAAAAGGAAAATTATTGAAAATTATTCAGTGAAAACTTTATGTGTGCTTCACACAAAGTGATCAATTGCAGATTGAAATTTGTTACGAAGAGGTCGCTCTAATATCGGTCGGAGTTCTTTTTGCCATCAACGTGAGGCAGCTCAAGGCAAGAAGTACTCCCAGGATGTGATGACATACGTGCGGAATTATGGATCGCGGTCAATCAGCAAGCGATCGTCACGATGTCACAACACGACTTTTCAAACAACGATGGTCGATGCTTGATGGACTTTATTTTGAAGCAACGTATATGTGGTGCTGTTAGATGCTGGATGTACTCTGTTGAGTGGCAAAAGAGAGGTTTGCCGCACGCACATATTCTTTGGATGGTGGATGGTGGTTACACCACATCAAATTGATGAAATCATTTCTACTGAAATTCCTGATGCAGAGAAAAATCCAGTATTATACGAAGTGGTGAAAACCAATATGGTTCATGGACCTTGCGGATACCATAATCCCACTCCAGTTTGTATGTCTGACAACAAATGCACGAAACACTATATACGTGCTTTTCTTTCGGAACCACAGACTAGAAATGATGGATATTTACTGTATCGGCGTCGCTCACCAGACGACAATGGCAGAACATTCAGCATTCAATTTAGAAGAGTGAATATCGAAGTTGACATCACATGTATGGTACTATATTTACCATTAGACAATAATTTACAGTCAAAACTCATATCAATATTGAGTATTGCAGTTTGGTGTAATCAATAAAATACGTTTGTAATTGCGTCACCAAAGGAAGCAACATGGCTGTTATTGGTCTTGAACGATAAGGTCGAGCGCTTTGTAGGATAGTTACTTTTGCAATTCATGAACGTTTTCTGACTGTTGGGCATCTCGCAGTTAATTTGATTTCCGGTGGTTTGATATCAATTCCATCTTCCCTTTTCGTAACTACGATTTCTTAAGTGCACGCGCAATGTTAGCTGCCAATACCGATGTTAATGACTTGGAAGATTCAAAGTCAAATTCCGGGAGACTTGCGCTCATACAAATCGATCGATCGTCTTGACAATGAAGACGACGCCTTGAATTATCCAGTGGAATTTCTAAATTCTTTGGAGAGGCTTGGTATGCCACCGCATCATTTGCGTCTCACAAGTTGGATCTGTCGTTATTATGTTCCGCAATCTGCGCTATCGAATACAAGGCGGCAGAATGCTTGATTCTAAGAACTCCTTTGAGTTCTAATGTTTTGCCATTTCAGTTCAAACGTATTCCGTTTCAAGTGCAAATTGCATTTGCGATGACAATCAACAGGACACAAGGATAGTCGCATAGTGTGTGGCATAAATTTGGAAATCAAGCGGCGTTATATTTATTGAAAAAAAAAATGAAATGATAAATTTAACTTTCTTTTCATTTCAAAACACATAATTTCACGCAGGACAACGGCTGCGGGGTCAGCTAGTATAATATAATTATTAATGTATCACAAACAAAAAAAAAAAAAACAGTTCATATGTCAATACGAAGGTGCGAACCACTATACATACAAATCAATATACAGATTTATTTGATTTACCATATAAAAAGAAGGTTTTTTTGCGGTTTTTTCAAGCATATTGGTTAATATTGTATTTTAAGGATGTCATGTGACGGTCTATTTTTTTTAGGGCTTTTTAAGTTTTTCTCTACGACCAGTAAACAGATAGGCCTTTAAGTTCATTATCATTTATTAAGACCTATTTCGACAGTATAAATATAAATTTTCTGCTAAAAATATCGTTAAAGTGTTTTGAACACACACGCCTAAAAAAATTGGCTGGCACTTTGTTCACGCTTCCAGCTGATTGGCTTAGATGAAACAAAAAGAATTAGCGGCGTTTTAAGGTGTAAGCTTAAATGCACGAAATGGACTATTATCAGAAGAATATATCAAAAATTGGACTTTCGGTAGACATTCGAAAAAAAAAATTGCGAATTTTCTTCGAAATTGTAGACATGTTAAAAAATCAATTTATGAAAAAAAATCGTTTGATCCCATCACATGGGATGAATATATGATAATGGCCGATGCCGATTAATCCGTATAACATCCTTTTTTAGCAACGGAATGTTGATATTTTTTGTTTCGTTATTATTATTTATATATTTTTTTGCAAATTTCCGAAGCTAATATACCCTTCACAGGTGCATTTCTTTTAGTAACTATGTGTTCAGTTTGTGTGGGAGCTATATGCTATAGTAATCCGAACTCAACAATTTTTTCGGAGATCATAATATTACCTTAAGCAGTAATTCATGTCAAATTTCGTGAAGATACCACGTCAAATGCCAAAGTTTGCCATACCAGCACTTGATTTCGATCGTTCGGTTTGTATGGCAGCTATATGCTATAGTGAGCCGATCTGAACAATTTCTTTCGATATAAGATTATTCTGATATTTGTTTTTGTATGCTATTGTTTTTTATACTCCCGAATAAAGGAAACTATGCAGTTAATATCACCACTCCTCTTAACACCACGTATTATTCCAAGAGGATTCCAAGAGGAATAATACGTGGTGTTAAGTTAAAGAAAACCTTTATTTTGTATATACATAGCATAAGTTTAACAAATATTTCAAATATTTTATATAAATAAATATATTTTTCAGTTATAATTATAACTATTTCATTAAAAACCTTCAAAAATACGTATTTATTTACCAAATACAGTTCCTTAGACTTAGTTACTTTAATAGATATTTTTATCGTAAACGCCAAAATAACCTTAGATTGGAACAGCAAAAAAAAATGTAAGCGCCATAAATAGCATAAATACTTATTAATTTTATTTTTTTTTTTCAATTATATCTGTAAATGTCTGAAAAGCATTAATGTATGAGAAATTTTAAATTACTACCACATTAATGGTTAAAAGTATTTAAAAAAAACCTTCTCCTGTAAAGTTTGGTTTTTGTCGCTTACGCTAAAATGGCGGTAAAGGCTCGATATGTATGTATACATAAGAGACTCTTTCTTCTTCTTTAGCGGCGTATAAATCGCTTACACGGTTAAAGCCGAGTTAAAAACAGCGCAAGGGGGTGCCAATTGGAGATTCCAAGCGAAGCCAGGTCCTTCTCCACCTAGTCCCTCCAACGGAGTGGATATCTTCCTCTTCCTCTGCTTCCCTCCAGCGGGTACTGCGTCGAATACTTTCAGAGCTGGAGTGTTTTCGTCATTTGGATGACATGACCTAGTCAGCGTAGCCACTGTCTTTTAATTCGCTGAACTATATCAATATGGGCGCATATCTCATACAGCTTATCATTCCATCGAATGCGATATTCGCCGTGGCCAATGCGAAAAGGATCATAACTTTCCGCAGAACATTTCTCTCGAAATCTCTCAACGTCGACTCATCAGATGTTGTGATCGTCCATGCCTCTGCCTCATTTAGCAGGACGGGAATAATGAGTGACTTTTATTATGACTGTCAACAGAGACGTGGGTGCCTAGTCCCGAATGCGACGACTGTTTGTTTGAGGACAGGAGATATTTCGTCATGGCCTCGTTCACCACCAGATCCATTTGCCTCCTTGCCTTATCCTTTCTGGAGAGCAGAACTAACGGGGCGGGTGTTAAAGCCAATGATATCAATATCATCAGCATACGCCTGCTGTACACTCTTACAGAGAATGGTACTTTCTCTTGAGATTGAAGAAGTTATACGAAACGTAGTCGCTTTGTCTGAAACTTCGTTTGGTATCAAACAGCTTGGAGAGGTCCTTTCCGATCCTGACGGAGCTTTTGGTCAGCTCAAAATCAGTTTACACAGCCGAAATAGTTGTGCGGGGATACGAAATTCAGACATCCCGGCATAAAGGCAACTTCTTTTGCTGCATTCAGAAGCAGTTTTGATTTCGACAAAAAGGTGGTGTGTGTCGATTATCTTTTCACGGGTCTTTTCCAAGATTTGCGCATGGTGAATGTCTGGTCGGTTGTGTATTTTCCAGGCCTAAAACCATACTCCAATCAGTTATTGACGGTGGGCTTTAATCTTTCACGCACAGATTCTCGGTTTCGGTCCTGTTTTCCGTCTATCCCAATATGATCGATCTGATTGGTGGCTTTTCGACCCGGAGATAGCCATGTAGTTTGGAGAATTTTTCTCTGATGGAATCTGCAGTGTTGATAAAAAGGTCTATTATAATTTGAGATATACAGAAATATTTTCGAAGCATTGCAAAGTGCAGTGCAAAATTTAAACGGAAATTATGAGATACATGATTACAATTTCAAACTGATCCTTCCTCAAAATAATACGATCGCTAAATATTGGGAGTAGTAGAATAGAACTACCTCCAAATACGCAGCGATCATAACTGGCTCAGTAGTCAGTCGATGTATATTATACCACGCGCATCTCAAAAAACTGATGCCATAACCTTGCTACCGACTTTTTCGTCTTTCCACGCTTTAGGACCGGTTAATCATGTGCATTCCACTAGGCTGGCTGTCGATTGGACTCCAGTGTGAAATGAGGGAGCCAGTTTATACCGACACAAAAATTAAGTTTTTTACGATTAAAGAGCACTCAAACACTCGCTAGAATCTGCAATTCGTTGTTCTAGATATAATACAATGTCCGATTATATGTATGCCGAGTCCATATGAAATGCACGTTCCATCACCAACTTAGATCGCAAAGTTATAAATTATTCCTGACAAGCCTGCCCGCGTGAACATTTTCAGTCCTCACTTCTTCCTAAAATTTGCAATTAGTCTGATAACCGAAAGCCTTTCCTTATTGTCTTTGCCTCTGAACTTGCCTTTGTGTGCTATGATGTACTAAACAATTCTTTGGTGCTCTTGAGTTATATTGTTGCTTTTATTTTAGCAACTATAATAGTAGAAGTGGAGTGTTATTACATTTAATTTTAGCACTTGTGACCATGACATTCTAAGACTTGGCAGCTTGACTACGCCTAAATTCAACTAAACTCCAAGATCTTCATTTGAGCAATTGAATTAATTTCCAGGCTCTCGAAGGGCGTATACATTAGCCTGTTTCACAATCAGTTTGATTACTGTATCATCAAAAAAAAATGTGTTAAAATATTGAATTGGCTTATTTAGTATGCCAATGTCTTCTTCGGACTCTTTCCAAGTAACATCTTGAATGTTGATTGGTCTTTTTCTTTTTATTTTAATTCGAATATATCAACTTCAATAAAATGCTCTATATTTTCTGGTCTGGTTTCTGGTAATTTCTTAGTTGGTAATCCTTTCTAGTAAATCGACTTCATATTTTTCACCGTTTCCTAAAATCTCTTTAAAACTTTTCTCCAGAAGCTTATCGTCGGCTTGGTTACACTCTTCGTTAGAAGATTTGTCCTAGTCCATCTCCAATCTCTGCTGTATATCTGCCCTTTACTCATTCTAAGTATGGTCAAGCCGTCCTACTTGCACAAATTAAAAAAAAAAAACTTGCTCTAAATATTTTCTAATTTCACTTGTACATATGTATGTTTTTCTTGCTCTATTTGTTCGTAAAAATGTGTAATAATTTTCAGGATATTTATTTTTGAAGTCCCATATTTACATTATTTTTTATAAGCTACGACAAAATTTCCGCAACACCGGTACGCTTAACTTTGCTTTTTGAGTCATAACATAACTGATTATGACAAAACTGTTATGCTGTTAATATATTTTCATTCCTCGTATTTAAATTTATGAATAAGATGTATATTTTAATAAATATAGTTAAAAAAAAAAAACTAAAAAACACGCTTTTAAAGCATATCAAACTAAAAAGTGAAAAATAATTCTTTGTATAAACTAACAATAATAATGAAGGAAAAATTCCTGAATTCCTGTGAAAATAGCGAGGAATGCTTGATATATGAAAAATATGTCACAAAGCACCCCACTGTATTTTGCCGGAAATTGTATCGATATTGGCTTAATTACGTGTTTTTATATTTTAATCAAATATACTATACGACAAACAGACTTTTAAAAAATCTATGTAAATATAATGGGTTGTCAAAAAAGTCTTGCGGTATTTTTATTGATTTTTTTTTTTATTGAAATTGAAATGAATTTTTGATGACTCATGCCCAGCTCTTGACCGATGCTACGGCTGCTACTATGCCGGTCTTCGACCAATTCAGCGATTTTATTGCAATTTTCGACGACAGGCCTTCCGGAGCGTGGCGCATCTTCGACCACCTCTACACCAGAACGAAAACGTTGAAACCATCGTTGTGCCGTGGAAATGGAGACTGTATCGGATCCTTTAACTGAACAAATTTTATTGGCGGCTTGAGATGCATTTTTGCCTTTATCGTAGCATTACTGTAAAATATGCCGTATTTTCTCTTTATTTTGCTCCATGTTTGCGACGCTATAACTCACGAACGACTTAAAAGAAACGACAATCAATCAAACACGTGTTAGCGCGTGAAATGAGCTTTCCAAAAAGGTATAGCATGACCCGATGCCACGAATAAAACTAGAACTACGCGCTTTCAGTGCCAACTAGCGAAAATACCGCAAGACTTTTTTGACAACCTATATTTCGCTTATAATTTTAAATTGTCACAACCGTACACTTCGAATGTTCTTTTTCGTTTGATTGTATACCTAATATATTCCTGATATTTATGATGTCCCGCGGGAACCAAAAAAGTAGCGGTACAAACTTGGCTTAATCCATTTCTATTGTTCTTGACTAGCACTTATAATTCAAGGTAGGTGGGTCAGACCAGAGAACTTAAAACATGTTTTGTTGTATGTTTTATGTTCTCTGCTCAAACATAGGAGCTTATCTTTAATATATGGGGTAGATTAAATTAGATTAATTAGAAATAAATTCTTTCTGAATTTCATTAAAATTTTTACATATTGACGCATAGATGCGCTATAAAGTAAACCGGAAGTTCGACAATACACATAAAGTAAATACACATACATAATATAAAATAAATACATACACATAAATAATTAGGTATTTGGGGCTAAGGGAAGTATTAAGATTGTACCCATTTTGGCTTTCACAAAAGTATTATAATTATATTCACAGATTGACCGATATGTTCGATAAAAAATTAACACATGCATTGGGGTCCACATTTTTGATGCCTGGGTTCTTGAAAATACTTATATAGTCCGAGTTCGAACATTTTTTTGCGTTAAATAAAATATGTTACTTTGAGGGTATTATTTGTATAAAGTTTTATTCTGATAACTTCTTTGGTGTTAGTGAAAGTAATATATGAGAAGTAGACATGTTTGTCATCCGATTTCGCCAATTTTCACAGTATATGATAAAAATGTTTGTGTTACCTCACACACCAAATTTGGTTGAAGATTGAATCGAAAGTTGGTTCCTGAGATATAGGCGACATGACTATTGTTCAAATTTTATTCTACTCTTATAAAACCTTTTCCTACCTTGCTTGTGAAATTTAATACTTGTGGCCAATTTATTCAGTGAGTTATCGCAATTTTAGTAGCTTTCAACATAACCGTAATGTGGGAAGTGGGGATGTTATTATCTTATTTTCCTCTCATAGCATATAAAGATGTACTAAAAGTACTTCTTCTCAGTAAGATTGGTTGAGTTAGCTTTCGAGGTTTAAACATACTATATTAAACCCACAGATGCCACTTGCTACTGCGTTCCTCTGTACCAAATTACAATTCTGCTTCTTAATTTAGTGCTTAGTTATGGCACTTTATAGGTTTTGGTCTAATGGATTTCTGAGTTTTAATTATAAATTTCCAATCTGTATACATACAATCAACGGTTTTTCACCCGTATGAGTTCACATGCCACGGTTAAGCTCATCGGATCTAGTAAATCCTTTACCACAGTTTTGTTGTAAACAAACAAAGGGTTTGTGATGCCAGTATGCCAGGTTAAATGTGAACGTAAGTGAGAACTTTTTCCATAACTTCTCGTGCAATTCTCATACGGACAGGCAAACCTTCGTTTGGGCTTTATTGTTGATATAAGATGGATTTTAGGACCGTTTGTGCATTCATTGGAATTTGTATTCGGGAGGTTCCTGCTTTGTCTACGACCTTAATCCTGGAATTAATGAAACTAGGACATTTTTTACAATGTAATTATAATTACAAGTATATCTACACTACCATCACTCCCATATGTAGCAGTTGGTAACAACATCGATGTTACAGCTAACGTCATTTCAACTTGTCTCGTCATTCTGATCGCTTATATAATAATTATATAACTCCATATCTATTGTATGTGTTATAAACAACCGTTAGGTGAACAAAACTATTACATATATGTATGTATATATTTGGTTGCATAACTTTTCTGGATCACACGTAAATCGCGAGATACAATAGCGGTACACATAATTGGATATCGACAGTAAAATATGAAACAAACTTTTAATAAAATGATTCTTGTTCAGCTTTGTTAGTTCTCGGAGGACATTGATAAATATTCGCTAATTAAAAAATACGGATAAAACCGCTACCAAAGTCCTTATAAATGAATACAAAATGAAATTATTTCGAAGTAAGACTTCCAGAAACTTTGTCCAGCGTCTCCCTAACACGCTAATTTAAAATTATAGTAGAGGTAGCTTTTCACACAGTGGAGAGATTTTGATTGACCCTAAACATATCATTCGTGGCCGTAGTGAAAGAGATTTGGGGAATTATAACGACAGCCGGTTCTGCGTTACCAGATTTTTTTGACGATTTAATCCCGATTGGACCGGTAAGTTTAATATTAAGCCCGTCATCACTGGAGCCACTACTCGAAACAGGTTTGCTCAGTATCCTCCTAACTCGTGCTGGCATAGAGTTCGACCCGGGCCCGGAGGAATTTTTCTGCGCTAAAAGGCTACATTCAAACTCCACCTAGGTTAGGTATAATACATGAAATGAATAGAACCATCTTAAGACCTGCTCAGATCTTAAGACGCACCGCGAGTGGACCCCAAGTTACGTGGCCCCATGCTGCCGACGCACTACTGCGATATTAGCCTCTACGGCTGTGTAATCTGCACCAAGCTCGCGCACTGCATTACCACTCCACCCTGGCATGATTCCCATTCTGATCAGTCCTCCCAACCTTCATCCTTTTCCAATTCTCGGAAGAAAACCACTCACACTGTTCCATGTGTCAGATTGTCATACGTTGGAAAGTTACATTAGTCAAGTGCAATTCTTGTACTGGTTGCTGTCACTTCCCAATGTGTTGGCACTGCAGGAGTGTACCTAAGGGTGGAGTCCTAGCCTTCATACTGCACAATATCGTCTTATCGATGGCGACATCGACTACTACTACTAAATATTTAATATATACCCCCAGTTACATTTTTCCCTACTGGATATCACCCAAACATGGATGCTCTACTTCGTGTTTTCTCCACCCTTTGGTAGCAGGGGACTATAACACTCATCACAATGTTTGACATTCCTGCTTGTCAAATGTCGTAGAGGGTGGAGCTTATAGACGATTCGAAATTGTACACAATGAATGACGAATAAAGCTAATTGGCACAATGCACTACCCATTCCTACGGACGTAATTGTTGCCGAACGTCGCAGCTGCTACCGCTCGCTTCATTACGGCGAGAAGAATCGTGGAACTCCACCCAAATTTCCTAGACGAAGCAGCAGATTTAGCTAAGGAGGGCAACACCCTACGCAATGGCGATCTCCTTGATCCCCGAATATATGATCTCAATTTGGAGATTCGGCAAATGGTAAACTAACATAAGGGGATAAAATGGATAGAGCACCTGAAGGCTCACCACCAGTGTGAGTAAGCTTTCAACTACTGTCTAGGCTTCGCCTAACCCGAACAGACGTGATGACCAAGTTGAAACTCAATTCATTGGCCATGCCTCTTCGGACTCGAAGAAGTGCGCTAGATATTTTAGTTAAACGACGGCTGTGCAAAATGCCAAAAGACTGCGCACCACTTACTTTCACCGATGAGGAGGTGAGTAGTGTCATCAATAGAGAAAAATCCTCTAAATCCATTTGCCTTGCTGGAATAAGCTACTTCAACTTGTCGCTGGCCACTCTTCAAGTACCCGATGATGGAAGATTGGTCCCAATACTGAAACCTGGGAGACCCGCCAATAAAAATGTTCTTATCACGAGATAACTCTCCTTTCTCCAGTAGTGAAGACACTTGAGGCCTTGCTACTCCTAACATTCGCTCCCAACCACTTGCATGGCTTTCGCAAAGTACACATCAGTGGCGTCATAAACGCCCAGATAGTTCATGACCTCAACCAAAAACCATCCGGTGAGAGGACGATCTTCGTATTGTTGGACTTGACATGTCCTCAAAAGTAAACAGCTATCTCTCTGACCTTTCTCACTTCTTCACAAACTGAACGAAGGACTACAGAGTTGACCTTAATATTACAATAGAGGCCGTTAAAATTCCGACTGTCAATAACCCTAAGATTTTAGGCATGATACTAAACAGTTTGTGCTCCATCACTCTTCATACGACCGCGGGAAGAGTCGTAACGAAATAGATCAGTGAATGCCAGAAGATCTCTAAACAGTTTCTGCTGGGCTACTTGCGTAGAAATAATACCCACAGTCGCCTGCTTGAATCAGTACCGGCACCCAAAAACATCAAGTGATCTTTACTTGACTACGACATAAGACAATACGCCGACCAGACTTCGGACGCAACATAGTTCAGACACAATGGAGCCTAAACACCTTCTCCGCTCCCTCTCAGTGAATGGCGTACTTGAAGTCAAACCACCACCTATTGCAGACGACGAGCTGGAGTTACCGCGAGAGACGCAGCTTCATTATGGATCATGTTGCAGGCTAAACTCCTACTTATCCAAAATCGACCCCAACATACCCAATACAATATATGTCCAGCATGCAACGAGTCCTCGCACGACTCTAACCTACCTATTCTCATGCCCTGCTAACCCCACACATCTGGCACCCCTCTCCCTATGGTCTGACTCTTTCTAAACAGTATGTTACAACAACAACAGGGTTGGGGAGGATTACCATTTGAATATTGGTAGAATCTCATAAACTCTGTTACCAAGATGTGTGGTGATCTGCTAAAAAACCCGAAGTTATTGAATGAAGGTAGGTTGTAAAGGTTTGAAACCATTTTAAAAAGAAAATTGTCATAATACATAGTATTATCCTATTTTTATATGGAACTAGGTTTTCCAATTTATTTAGCATAAATTTTAATACATCATTGGTGAATATGTTGTGTACAAATTTTGACACAAAAAAATATTTTTCTTAATAATAATTTAAAGTTTCGCTTCGTACATGTGATCACTTCTTTTTTTTGTGCACAATTGTATATACATATGTGTATGTATGTATGTAAATGAAAAATATTTATTTTTTGTAGATAAACATTATAAATACATTATAATAAAAGTTTTTAAACATAATAAAAAAAAACTATATACACATTAATTTTGACAACAGTCATTAAAATATTAAAAAGTTGAGTAAGCTTTATAATTTTTAAATAATACCCATATTTTCAATTAATAAATGATTCAGTATTTTGCGGATAAATGTTTTTAACAATGTGAATATCCGAGATCAATATATAACTCTTACTTTACATATATATTTTACTTTATACACACAACTTAAGATTGCACCGTTTATCCTGGAAATAAAGCATTAATAAAGCAAAGCAATAATATATTTTTTTCTAATGATTGATTGACGATTTCCAGACTAAGGGAAGTCTTTTGTAAGGATTTCTGTACGCGATATATTTATGGCAAGATGTAAAATTTTGGAAATCTCAATAAATATGTTTCCATTTTCTGCCAAATTATAATAGTTAATATTTTGACTTATTACTCACATTGCGAAAGAAACTCGTCGATTACATAATAACCATCCAAATATTTTAGATTGTATAACTCATTTAGTATTATGCATTTATATTTATTTATCCATATAACATACGTTTACTATTTGCTTAATATAACTACCGACATTTAGTATGAGTTTTAACATGTTTTTTTAAATGATCACTACGCATGAACCGTCGCTCACATTCCGTGCATATAAAAGGTTTCTCTCCAGTGTGCGTACGAAGGTGGCGATTGAGATCATCCTGTCGTTTAAATGACTTTTTACAAAGATTGCACCGACATGGACGGTGGGGATCAATTAAATCTTCCGAAGTATCTTTTCCTAGTTGGGGCCACCCCATAAATGCACCCTGCCCAGATAGCACTGTTAAACGTTGTTCCATCGTATCAGAATTTTGCTTTTTCATTGTATGTGTCACGAATTCAGAAGACATTTGATCTTCCGAGACCAAAACTGAGGAATTTTGTTTTTTTTGATCAGCTGTTTCGGGTGGCACTATATGGTACTCTTCGCTATTTTCCGGTCGTTCTAGTTTTATTTTTATAGGTTTGTGATCCAGTAAGCAATCAGACGTAAGTTTTTCAGACACTTGTTTAACTTCAGCTTCAGACGTTACATCTTTAGACTGACTACAGTTTTCAATTAGAGCTGCCATAAAATGCATCCCGTTGCTATATTCTTCCGTTTCGTTAGGGAAATCTGAATCATCAAAGCTATTTTTCGAATCAGATGACTCATTTAAATAACATCCCTTTTTGGAACGATTTCCCTCTTCATGTACTCGTACTTTTTTAGAACAATTTTGCATCTGTTTAGCATGAGTAGCAAGGTGTTTTGTGAGATGGTCACTACGAGAGAATTTCTTTGTGCACTGTGAAAACGCTAAGCAAATATAAGATGTTAAAGTTTAAATTATAAATTTCCAACCTGTATACATTCAAACGGTTTTTCTCCCGTATGCGTTCTCACGTGACGATTAAGCTCATCGGATCTAGTAAATCCTTTACCACAGTTTTGTTGTGAACAAACAAAAGGTTTGATGCCAGTATGCCAGGTTAAATGTGAACGTAGATGAGAACTCTTTCCATAACTTTTCGTGCAATTCTCATACGGACAAGCAAACCTTCGTTTGGGATCTACCGGATTTGGTATGGGCATCAGCTTAATTGTTGGTGTAAGACGAATTTTAGGACTATCTGTACGTTCATTGGGATTTGTATTGCTAACGTTTTGAAAATTTAAAATACTTGCTGGGCGATCATCGATATCTTCGGGAGGTTCATGCTTTATCTCGCAACTTAATCCTGGAATCAATGAAAATAGGATTTAATTTGCGGTAAAATTATAATTATATCTACATTACCATCACTCCCACCTATAGCAGTTGGTAACAACAGCGATGTTGCAGCTGACGTCATCTCTTGCGGTGTGGGCGTGTCATTTATTTTGGCAGACATTTTGTTGCGTACTTTAACCAATTTTTTCTTCAAATGTTGACTATTAGCATATTAGTGTGTTTATTTGTACAAAATATGTGTTTTTAATAAGTAACTTTGGACTATGAAGATAAGAATATTCGATTTGTTTTTAAGGTTTTGTCGCCGCAAGTTTTCAGTAGGCGTTCCCGTTTACTTTAGAAGTCCAATCCCACCCCGCTTATCTTTCCAATTTGAAGTACACTATTGTAATTTTATGTCTACAAATAACAATCCTTAAAAACATAGTATTTTTGCTGCCGGTGAAAACTAAACAATAACAATATGTTACAATCAATGCATTAATTATGTTAAACGCGTCAAAACGGAATTTTTTCAATATATGCCCACATACCGGGGAAACCACTTGCATTTACTATGCACAATAAATTACAACGTCTCCCTGTGGCATTACCAACATAAATTTATTCTGACTAATATCGTATTCACACATTGTTTTTATTAATATCTCTATGCGATAATTATCGTTTGCCTAATTGTTTTTTCAAAGAAAACGTTGCAGGAATAGGCATTTCCGTAGACTAAATAAGATTATTCTATTTCAAATAAAAATAAGGGAAAACTTTAGTAGACCATCTTAAGATTTCGGAAATAGAATGGTTATGGTCGGATAGAGGAGGTTCTCCAGATCAAGAATATATATAGTTACAGCCGCGGAAAACTTAATTTTCGACATATTGCGTTTAAAGTTGAAAATTACCACGGTTTGAAGTATGTATTTTTCGATTTTAAATTATTTTTACAATTATATATTGCAATTTTATATAAACATTAGGGGGATTCTCTTGCTCTTGCAAGATTGCAGATTGCAAAAATCCTATACCGAAATATACAAGGGCACTAGAGCACCAATTGCAGAATCTAGTGATATATGAACGGCTGATTAGGTCAATTTATTGTAAATGACTATTGTGCATGGCTATTGTCAATTGGCGCACCTTCTGCATCCATTCTTAACAAAAAAAACTGTAACAAATATTTATAATTTAAATAGAAATTATAAAATCTATTTAAAATTTACATTCCTCAACAATTTAACGTCAAAATATGTATTTAAGTAAAATGACAGCTAGCACAGGGTTGCAATTATTTTTTTACGTGTCATCGCACGAAAATAAACATGGATTTTGGTCTGACATATTTTACAGCCCTTGTAAATATTTTTCGTTGCATTAATCTGCAATTCGTACACCGTGCAAGGGTTTTGCAAGAGCAAGAGAATACTTCTATTATATAGTGCAAAAATAGTTTTATATCAATAGTAAAATTATTGTTCGTCTTTTACTGCTGAATTGCAGAGAATATGGTGAACTCCCCGCTTGAAGTTTTTCAGCTCTGTTAGCCGTCCAAACGAGCATCATACAAAGTTCAATTTGCACCTTCTCATTGTTTGATGTTCCCTGGTCAGCCAGAACAATAAGCCAGAGATTATCAATTGTTTTATTATTTTTTAATTGTGTTATGTTCCCTGATCAAACATTGACTTCGAATATTTGTAAATTTTCAACCGGGGAACTCACCTCACCTGTTATCCAATTATCGGTTAAGTCACCGTTTAACTACCTAACGGGGCATCTCGACAGGACGCATGGTTTGAACTCTTGAAAAGTTTATATATTTATAAAGATCCCTTTTTTCACAAATGTATTTCTGGGAAAAATAAGGAGTCATATTTTTGGATTACGATATAATAATTGCCCCATAAATTTTATATACCAATTAAAATAATAAATTTAAAATGAGCAATGATATTTTGATTTATGCTTGTATAAGTTTATTAAATTTAAGACTTCGCTCACTCCCAACATAATTTGCATAATTTTTCTGTAAATTAACAATAATAAACTAAATATTAATTTTTTGAAAAAATGTTATTTTGAAAATGTACTTTATTTTTATAATATAACACAACCGTTTTAATACTCGCTCTACTAAATTTCATATTAACGAAATGAAAATGCCGTCGGCATATGTGCAAATGGAATATGTTGCCTCTTCGTAATTTTCATAGAAATGAAAACTGCGCTGTCAAACCGCTGAAGTGACAACTTATTGCTTTCAATATATGGCATACTAATTAGTATTCCATATACTGAAAGCAATAAGCAATATGGAGTCTCCACAGGCAATAGGCACGGCAATACAGTTGGTATAACATAAATTTTATCCTGTCGAAATGCCCCGTAACAGCAGCATTAGAGATCTCTGTTCAAGTTTATTTTTTTCAATTGACAATACAAACCGAATTTCCTGTGCATGAATGATCTGACAGTGTGTAAAATACGCGGTTACACCTACTGAAAAATAGCAGGAGAAGCTCTTAAAAACGAATCGAATTGTTATATAGTACAACAGTATCTATGAAAATACTCATATATTATAAAGATATATACACTAATATACTAAAAATTGCCATAATAATTCTTTATACACTAAAGAAGTGCATTTGCATGACATAAGCGAGTTATCTGTCTGTGATTTTCCAAAAATTTGGGTAATATTGTGTTGCGTTATATTTGCTCAAAAATGTAAGTGGCGTGAAATGCAACCCTAGCGAATTAGTCAGCCATCGCACAAACATAAAACTTAACGAAATCCGCCCGTAAAGGTGTTCGTTTCTACGTGTTTTCTGCCGTATTGGAAAAAAGGTTTTGGTTTAAGTGATAAATTGTGTACAAAAAATTCCAAACATATAAATCTTTATATTTAGTATTTGTGGAGTGTTGAGTGATAGTGTTTTAAGTAGGTATTGGGAAAATTTAAATAGTGATGCAAGTGAGCTATGAACAAGTCGTAGTGATGACAAAGAGAAACTTGATTGGAATGCGTAGATGAGTAAAAGTAATTGAACAAAGTAGACAGTTACAAGCTTGTAATAATTAGTAGCTTCAAACTTTAAATATTAAAATATGTTTAGTTTTTGTGTACATTAGCAATTTGATAAAATATAACATTTACATTAATATTTGAGATAAGGTGTTGAGTTTTGAGAATGTGTGTTGGCATTTGTTCATAGTATTGCGCGAATAATTAAATAAAAAGGGTGACTAAGATGCAACACTGCTCTACTGGTAGATATTCGATTGGAAGAAAGAAGCCGGTCGTAGTCGTTTGAGAGTAGAGTAATTGAGAAGTCGTTTAACGAAAGTGGAACAAAGTGGGAAAGTATG
Organism: Bactrocera neohumeralis; assembly: GCF_024586455.1. NCBI lineage: Eukaryota > Metazoa > Arthropoda > Insecta > Diptera > Tephritidae > Bactrocera > Bactrocera neohumeralis. Next base: position 32,448,928 of record NC_065921.1, read on the forward strand.
TGTTGAATTAAGGAGTGGAGTTAAATATTTTAAAAATCTCCAAAGAAAGGATTAAAGTGTCGTGGAATTTAAATCTATCGGAATTCTCTTTTTTATCAACATTTTAAGAAACTCAACACAAACAGTTAATATACGATTATTACAGCGGTTAAACGTTCATTCGTATGTACAAACGTGCGGTACTTGATTTAAAAAAGCGAATGTAAATGTAATAAAGAATTCGAATAAATTGTGAAGTGCAAACCTTGTGTGCAACCAACGGTATTACACAAACATCAGTATATATGTACTACATTTGCCTCATATGCTCAGATTACAGTCGTGATTAAAAATTTTTGCATTAAGTACGTCTTAAATGCATTTCTAGTTATTCAAAAATAAAAAAATGCCAGCTGTCTGACCAAACTCTACATATAATAATAGCAAGCAATTTTCACTTTCAGATAGATTTTATATAAAAAGGAGGTGAATGAAGAATATTTTCACAATCTTGTAATTATGTGATGTGTTTTGTTTAATTTGACTAAATTCTTTCGCTTAAAAAAACAATCCTCAGAACGGCTGAGCTTTACTATAGCATCGCCGTATTCCGAGATAAAATTGATATGGGCGATAGAAGGTTGTACTCCAGATTAAGAAAATAGGCTGAGATTTATGTGATGTGTTTTATTTAATTTGACTAAATTCTTTCGCTTAAATAAACAATCCTCAGAACGGCTGAGTTTTACTATAGCATCCCCGTATTCCGACATAAAATTGATATGGGCGATAGAAGGTTGTACTCCAGATTAAGAAAATAGGCTGAGATTTAAAATAGCATCCCCCAATTTCGGGGTTAAAATAGGTATGTACAGATAGAGGAGGTCCTCCAGATCAAGAAAATACATATGTATATGTATATAGTTGCCTTATGGTTTTTGAGAGACTGACATTTAAAGTTCAAAAATTCAACTATTTAAAACGCTTACACTTATATTTTTAACTTTTATAACCACTAACATTTCACTTAATCGTTTCCAACTATTTATTTTAAATTAAAAAGTGTAAAAATAACTGTAATTCCATATTAAACTTTAGTTGAAATCAATTTATTTATACAATAAGAAAATGGTTGTAAAGAAACAAAAAATTCGTGTTACCATATTTTGTAATGGAATAAAAATAAGACAATAGAGTGATTATGACGTAATTACAAAATTCATTATAGTGCAATGAGGAATGGAAAATCTTTCAGAATTTTTATTATCTTATTTCTCGGTGTTGGTCCGACCAGGGTTATTTTTTTGAAGCGCAGAAAGGAATTCTGTGCGAAAAACTAAAGTGTTATTTATTTCCTGTCATTGGGGTATTATTCTTTATTTCTTTTGGTTCGTTTGTGAAATATGAACGTAAGATAACACTGATTATTAGTTAGAATGCAACCCTTTTGTTATTGTGTGAACAAAAATAATTGAACAAAAGTTAAATATTGAATAAAAGTTATTTTTGCACTATATAATATAAAATAAAAGGTTAGAAACATATTAGTGAAGTCTTCGTGGACAAAAAAGTTAATCAAAAAAATGGATAAACACATGTATCTGAACATTTTAACAAAATAATTTAAATTCTAAGTGTGCTTGAATCGGCTGTTAATAGCAGCCACTTCTATGTACAACAGGATAACGACTCAAAACAAACAAACTGTATACATATTTTCTTGATCTGAGGGACCTCTTCTATTTGTACATACCCATTTTAACCCCGGATTCGGGGGATGCTATTCTAAAATTTATCCAGAAAGTCCAAAAATTCACAACTTAGATATGTAATCTTTCGGCTGGGATTTAGATTAGCATCCCCGGATTTCGGGGATAAAATGGGTGTCACTGGAAAGGTGGCGTTCTCCAGATCACGAAAATATATACATTTAGTTGCCGCTGACTTATAGTTTTAAAGATATTTGCATTTAAAGTTGAAAAATTGACAACTTTTACATTGATAATTTGTGTATTGTGAGTAACTTTTTCAACTTATATTGTGCACTTTTCACTTACTAACACTTCACTATAACATTTCGGTATATTCATTTTTTTAATATTTGTTGTAAATAAAGCTTTATTTTAATTATTTTATTTTAGTTACAATTCTCTGCATTTGCACAATAAGAAAAGGGTTGCCATGGTTATTTTTTTTTGAAGTGCGGCGCGAAAATTTTATCCCCGAAATCCGGGGATGCTAATCTAAATGTTACCCAATCTTTCTACGAATTAAAGAAATTAACAATTATATTAATTAATATTTTATTCACTAACACATACATATATGCAATAAATAGAATTTTCACATTTATATATTTATTAATAAATAATGCACATATAGTATAAATCGTAATTAAAGTATTCTCAAATTTGACTTATTTACAAACATACATATAATAAGTGTTACCATACTCATATTTTGCAAATGGACAAAAGTAAACAAAAAGAGAAAAATTCAAAATCCGTAATAGTTTGTTGGCTTATGTAAAATCTTTTAGCGCGGTCGGGGAAAGCAGTTTGACTTGAAAGAAGTAAGAAAACCCCGGTGTTGGATAGACCAGGATTATTTATTTTAAATGCGGCTGCAGGCCACATTGCAGAAAGAGGTTTGACAGAGTTATTTTTTCCCTTATCGGCTACTGAAGTCAAGGATGTCTTATAACTATTTGTATCCTCTATTTTCAGTTCTATCTTTTCCATTTGATTAAATTTTGTCCGTTTGAAAAATATGGGTACGGTACTACTAATTGTTTGCATGTAATTGTTATGTTACGTAAAATTATAAATCTTTAATAACGATTCAAAACTATTTGTCCATTGTTTATAAATAAATAAATTTCAAAAACTATTTAGTGGTGTGTTTTTGTATATAAAACAATAGAAGTGGAATTCATAATAAATTGAGAAATTGTGTTCTTTAGTTTGTGAGTTTTGGACTCGAAAATCTCGAAAACTATAAGTCTCCTCTGGCTACATATATATGTAATTCTTAATCCGGAGAACATCCTCTATCCGCATATACCCATTTTATGTGCGAATTCGGGAGATGCTATATTAAAGTTTTCCCTAATCAGATAATAATTTCTTCATATTTGTGCGTGTTATTAAAAACTGTGTTGTTTCAGGTTAATCTGTTTATAACCTTTTAAGTGCTTAATCGATATTGTCTAAAAGTGCCGAAATAACATTTCATAAAAGTATAATAAAAATGGCCGAAGAAGTCGATCGTAACGATCCCGAATTGAAATATCTTTCCGTCGAACGGAACCAATTTAATGATCCAGCAACTCAAGCTGAATGGACACAGAAACGTCTTGTTTGGGTCCCACATGAGAACCAGGTATGTATGATTGACATATAAATTTAATGCAAACAAAACAATGCCGTTAGTGAAATGTTTGAATCGCTAACAGAACAGTTCGAAACAATACACGAAAATTATTCTGATTAAATTCTTCACATCTTCAGTTTAGTCTACTTTAATTTATTAGGTCTTTTCGTTTGTTGAACAACGCTAATTTATAAAAAATGGTGCGAGTCGTAGATATAACCAAATTAAATAATTACTATGTACATATGTATGTATAATTTTGTGTACAAAAAAATATTACTGCAAAAACTTTAAGTAAAATTTTTCCCAATGAGAAATTTGCCTTATCTTGCAAAATTAACAATTCCTTGTTCTTGGTAAAACAAAAACTCAAAATAAGATATCAATTTATATTTATTTATTTTTAATTCGTAATTGCTACATATTTTAAATAGAAATTTATAACTAAATAAAAAAACATAATCTTTAAAGAAAAGCTAGAAAAAATAGGGTCGTATTCACGGCTTATAGTAGTAAGGCGGCCGAAAAAACATTGTTAAAAGGCGTTGGCTATGTTGAAATATCATAGTTGCGGTATCTCATTTATGTAGCAACATAAGTAGATATATACAGTTGTCCACAAAAAAATAGGAATGACCACATGAGAAAAACGAATTGTTAATTTTAAATAAAATGTTTTTTTTTTTTTCAAAATTTCTGCACAATGTAATTTGCTAAAGATCTATTAATATTTCCAGATTTCATCTATTTCAATTTAAACATAAACAAAATTTTATATAGCAGTTTATATCAAGTATACCAAAAAACTAGTTCCACAAAAAATTAGAGTATTTTATGTAATACGAGACCGTTCTATAATTTTAATATATAATGCTTCCAAAGTTTCACAGAATATTAAAATAATTAATATTTCGTTGAATAACCTCGATTTTTTAACACAGCATCACATCTCCGAGGCATGGGGTCTATGATATCCTGGCAACGTTTTGTTGGTATTCCTTTCCAAGCCTCTTTCCCTACTTGCCATAAATCTTTCGAATTGGTTGATTTCTCTTCAGCTACTTTCTTCTTGTTATCTGTTCACAAGTTTTTAATGGAGTTGAGGTCAGGAGACTGAGCAGGTTACCACATAACCACAACTCCGTTGGACCTAAACCATTTTTTGGGCACTTGCTAGTATGTTTAGGGTCATTATCCTGTTGATATACCCATATCAATGGCATATTCCATGAGGCATGTGTCAACATTACCTCATCTAATATTTTGACATAAGCCCTTTGGTCCATGATGCCTTCAATTAAGTGAATTGTACCAACACCACAATGTGAAAAACGTAGTTTTTTTATGTTAAACTACGTTTTTGCCAAAATGTTACAACTAAGCGAAAAAACAACAAAAAAACTGACAGATACGAACGCCAAACACTTTGAGGGTTTTACTATACTGACCTAGTACCATCACCCTGACTTGGAATTTCTCACCCCCCCGATTAGCTGTTGTACTGTGTAATTTAAGGAATTTGCTATCATTTGAAGAGAGCATTTTACGATTTCTTGGATCTCTTTATACGTTTTTCCTAGTCTTCTCAATATTTTTTATTGTTTTCCGCTTTTCCTCTGTACAATGATTTCCTCTACCCACTGGAGAAAATCCCAATGATTAAATAAAATAATCACTAATTTAAATTGCTGCTAGATTATGGAGCTATACTTACTTTTTTAATTTTGTGAATATACATATTTTATGTTAAGTAGAATAGCAATAATCATAATAAAAATTTGTTTTGTATTTTAATGCTAGTATCCCGTTATTGTTTCGCGTCATTTGCATGTGATTTAAAAAAGTTATGCAGCCAAACATATTTTTCATATTGGCACTCCTATTATTTTGTGGACAACTGTACAAATATACCCAGGTATTTTTTTAGACCGTTTTATACGCAAATGTGTAAAATGCTATTGGCGATTGTCTTTTGTAAGATGCAAATGCTTTGAGAATTACCGATTGACATAAAAATTTTATGTTATGTTTGGTAAGGTCGCGGTGATATATTTCAAACATTCTAGGTACATGGCAAAATAATAAGTACATTTAATACTTTTTAGAGTGAAAAGAAAATTAATTGAATTAATAAAAATAATAATAATAAATATAACATTCTCTCCAAACCTGAATGAAAGTGAATTGATTAGTTAATGAATGCCATACGGGTGTATGTACTTATTATTTGGACCATGTGTGTGTCTAAATATGTACACTTATTATGATGTAAATTAACCTACGTTCTTAAATATATTTGTTTAAGTATGATTTTGATTCTTCAGTATTTCAGATGGTTATAACAATATGCATACATACTTGGTATTTTGAGCAGTTCAATGACTTGAATAAGCCTGCATGAAAAGAGACGTTGGTCTCGATCACGTGGTTGACTGTAGTTAAGAAAATTGTAATAATAATAATAGTAGTATAAAAAGTTGTCTTTAATTACACCACTATGCATAAACAAATTTACTATTAACCGATTTGGATAAATTTCGTGGGTGTGTGGTGAATAAAAACTGGTTTTTCTTAATCGTTTGCAAATAAGTATGTATTATTGATTACAAATCGTAACACTGTTCTAGCGCTGACCGTATACGCTAAATTAGAGAGGGTGATACAAACTGTTAGAATTCTACAAATCTGAAGATTATACCAGCAATCTTAAAAGTTGATAAGAAGAAATGTCTTCATTTCAAATCTTTTAGTTTTGGATATCTGCATTTTAAAACTAATATGCTGTAGGAAAAATCGAGAAACATTCATTTAATTCGGAGATTGTTTCTAAATCGAAATTTTTTGACAACGACAATAAAATATTAAAAATATAATGTGAAAATGTCTTCATTGCTTTCTATATTCGGATGATCTAATCTAATCTATTCGGATGATCAATTTTTCTATTCCCTTTAATATTTTTATTTAAATCTAATGAAAGAATTAATAATGTTAAAAACTGCATAAAGCGAACATGCAAATTAATATTATTCTTTTTTTTATTTTGTAAGCCTCGTGCATATAATATTATACTACAAATATTAACTCATATATTGTTTTTTTTTTTTGTTTTTGTATTGTTTCTAGATACATACATTGTTCTATTTAAACTATTTACATATGATGTTCCTATTCTATGTAATTATTAAGGGTGCGAAAATAAAATTTTTAGTTACTACCTATGTTGTTATCATGTTTTTCTTTTTTATGCATTCATCTACCCTACACTACTTAACACCGGCTTGCACCAAATAAATATTTTTGCCCTAACATGAATATTTCTTAAAATTATTCAGAAAGTTTCTTAAGTAAAGAAAACAAATAATACCCCCGCAGGAAATAAATAAGTTTTTATATACAGTATAATATTTCTTTTATTCGTTTACTAAATATGGTAGCACTTATTTTTTGCTTCCTAGCAACCATTTTCTTATTGTATGAATAAAGGGATTTCAACGAATTTCAAATAGGGAAATGCAGTTAGTTTTGCACTATTTATTACAAAACAAATGTGTAGAACCGAGTTAGTGAAGTGTTAGTGGATATAAAAGTTAAAAATATATGTATGTGTAAAATTTATTATGAATCAAAGGTACGCGCACTTTAAATAGTTTAATTTTTGATCTTTAAATGAAAATATTTCAAAAATCATAAGTCAGCGCTAACCTATAACCTATATATAAATATTCTTAACCTGGATAACCTTCTCTATCTGTACATACATATTTTAACCACGAAATCGGGAGATGCTATTCTTAATCCCAGCCAAAATAATCTCTTTTACAAAATATTAGCATTGCAGTAAAGAATAAACTCTTTTTTTTTTATCAAAATATCAAGCGTTGTTAATTATGTGGCCGAGAGGTTATGGTAGATCCTTCCTTAAATAGTGAAAAATGTAGCACAAAATAAAATAATACTAACAAAACACATTAGGTGAGCAGACGTACATAATATGAACCTGTTGTCCTTATATAAAGTTTTCTCTAGTAGTGTTAATGAAATTAAGCATTAAATACAAGTAAACTTTTACTAGCACAGGAATTAAATCACAATTATTAGTAAAATTTGACTAATAACAGCAAATAAAGCAGCAACCAAATAACTTTGACTTCTAAGGAAATTTAGTAACATGTCATTAATAAATTTATTGACTTATTATTCCTATATAAAAAAATGATAAAAGAAAAATATTTGTATCCAATATTTTATGATACTATCTAAAATGATTTTAAATTTTTTCAACAAGGTAGCAGTTTAAATGACAAATCAGTAGATAAGTCCCAAACTACAACATTATCCATCGCGTAAATAAAATTATAATATTTGAAATATTAAGTCGTCCAAATCAGAATTGTTTTGGATATTTGTTATGATGAACACAATCTCTTTATTAAAACCAATGGTATATGTTCTCGGATAAATAATAAAAATTCGGCATTGACGGCATATGGACGTGTCAAAAATATTATTTTGAAGGGATTGGTGCAGTAGTTTTGAAGTTATAAAGGGCAAACGGTTTACAGTTTTGAACACTAAAAATCTAATGACAAACGTTTATAAGACAGGTATACAAACACTCGGAACGTAAAACTTGCTCAATCAAATTAAAAATATTAAGAATTCAATTAGGGTTTTCATAAATGTAGTCTCACAAAGTTACAAATTATAACGAAGCGAAAACATAGCGTTGAAAATTGTAATTGCGTAAACACATTTTTGTATGTAATCCAACAACAATTTTTTTAAACAATTGTAAAAATTTATGTTTAAATATAATAAAAAAGTGCAAAATAAAAAAATTATAATAACTTAGCCATTAAATTATTTTAAATTGGTTGGATGTAGACACTACTGACATTTGAAATGACCGATACCTTATATCTGTGGACGAATCTGTGTGAGAGTGTGGATAAGCCAATTGGACAAATTGTGTGGAATCGAACGACATCAGCACAATGCCATTTGTATTTGATTACTAGGCATTAGTTTGAAATCAGATTAGGAAATATGAATTTATATTATATAATGAGTTGAAAAAGCCATATTTTTATTATTTTCAACTATTAAATGTTTGTATCATATATATTTTTAAACTAAATAAATTCATATAAACTTGAATTTACAATTTTATAGGACGTTTTGAAGAAATGAATGTTTAATTTTTTACAGGGATTCGTAGCTGCTAGCATTAAACGCGAACATGGTGACGAAGTTGAAGTGGAGCTCGCCGAAACTGGAAAACGTATTATGGTTTTGCGTGATGATATACAAAAGATGAATCCGCCGAAGTTCGACAAAGTCGAAGATATGGCGGAACTGACATGTCTGAACGAAGCTTCTGTTTTACACAACATCAAGGACAGATATTATTCTGGTTTAATTTATGTAAGTATGATTGCGTATTATTGGTTAATTGATTAAGTATTCGCGGAAGTAATAGCGCATTTTCTTGCTTCTTGCGGATTCTGCGAATTCTCGTTGTGTTTGGCAACTATCTTCATCAAGTAATGCTTCCAGTTCCTCGTCTTTAAATTATGTTCTTCGTCCTTCTATCCAAAATCAACACTTTTATATGGTACAAATTACATTTGGCACGTACGCTCAGCTAGATCGGTCACTATAAACTTCCACCAAAATACGGTGATTTTCGGCTGGGTGTTTCTTCGTATCAAAGTAATGAAAAATAACTCAACGCAAAAACACTTTTTCAGGCACAAAGTTCGACATATTGGAGTGAAAAGAATTATTGTTGTTTCCGCTTCAATTAAATGACATATATATTTACATATGTGTACTGAAAAATACGCATAAGAACATGAAGCTTTCCAACGTATGATAGAAATATTCGAACAATTATTATTTATCAATTTACGCCATCCTTTGGCAAACCGCGCGAATATACAGGGGTGGCACACTAATTAGCACACCCTCCCATGTGCACTAAAATTAACACAAAATTAAAGAAAAAACTAAAAATATCGAGGATTTGAAGCATAGGTATACACCAACATTTATTCAATAATGTACAAGGGAAACAATTCATAAAAAAAACATAATAGAAGCATAAGGCAGGCCAATTCAGCAAAGGAATTGCCTGATTTTGAAGCCACTGAATCACAGACCTCGACTTATGGTAGGGTGCATTGTCCTGTTGGAAAACAGCGGAGGAGTATACAGATAACGGAAAGTCTTCGAAAAACTGTACGAGATGCTTTGCATTATGGGATCAACACCATGCTTCGTAAAGCAACCCCACACCATAACACTTTCCCGTCGAACATAACTGTCTTCCTTGTATACTTTGGGCCCAATTTTTTATTTGGGAAGCGTCGCACATAAGTTCTCCCATCAAATCCGTGTAAATTAAATTTAGAATCGTGGTTCCAAACTACAGAATTCCAAAAAGAAAGAGGACAATCCCTATCTAACCTGACAAATTCCAATCGTGCATTTCGATTATTGTGTGCATTCCTAAACACATCCCCAAACGTTTTTTCCAAAAGTCGCTGTCTAACCATCCTACTGGCAATGTTTTCGCCATATTCCTCGTGCATTGAAGCTAGTATTTGTGAGTAAGTTGCAAAAGGATCTTTAAGCGCCTGCCGAACAAGGAAGGAATCTTCTCTTTTTGTGCTTAGATCTCTTTTTATTTGCAAATGTTTTATTCTCACGAGAATATCTGAGAAACTCTGAGAGAGTTTTGAATTTTTTCCCGGGAACTTCTAAGGCAATTTTACTAATATTTTTCCCGTCCAGGAACATGTTCCCCTTTTAAATATTTCGCACTGCTGTCTATTAAAAATTTTACTTACAGCTATTATCGCAAAAAATCAAAACCTTAGACGCAAACGATTTATTAAAAAATTTTCTGATGTCAGGGTGTGCTAATTAAAATGAGGGCTTGAATTAAAAGCTTTTATGAAATAAAATCATTGAAACCCACTCGAAAATATTCACTGATGCGTGATTTATAACGGCTATATAAGAACGTATTAATATGTAAAAAAAAAATTCCTAAAATATCGTTATCTTACATTTTGAAGCAATAGTATTCGAATATGTAAGGTTGTGCTAATTGGTGTGCCACCGGTGTAGAACTATAAATTTAGAAATGGCAAATAATGAAATGAAGTAATAAGTAAAGCGAAAAGGTGTGTGATAGTATATCAGATATAAATTCTATATTCAGACATTATATACCATAACTTAAAAAATACCAAATATCCTCTGCATCGCTGAACACTATAGTGGTTTGTGACTGTATTAAGGTAGTATTCCAGTCTAGAGGCTCGAATCGCGCTGATTCTTGATTAGTACGAATGTCGCTATCTTGAAAAACGGCAATAACTTTGGAAACGTTTTAATTTGTGAAAAATTCTGTAAGGGAGATATTTTTGAATATCTAAACTATCGAATTGTGAAATAAACTTTTTTTTTTTTTAAATTTCTAGATTTCTAGTTTTAACTAATTACAATTTAAGAGTTTTGAAACAGAAAGTCTTGAACCCATTTGTTACATCTAAGTGACGTCAGTTTTCCTCTAAAAAAATTCTTCTTATTATTGAATCTATAAAGAATAATTGGAATAATTTGTATGTATTAAATATTTCACACATATTTTGTGTCACATTCTTTATAATTGGCACAAAAACCAATTTGCGAGCGAGGGCGAGTATGTCCATTTGAACATTATACACACAAATGTATCGTTACCTAAAATGCAAAGCAACGTACCCTAAAAAAATAGAAATTGGATTTTTTATTGATGTCGATTCATTACATTATATTACATACAAGCCTTTCTAGCGAATTCGTTAGCATTGAATATCTTGAATAAATATCAACGATTATGAACAATATCTAATACAAATACATAGTGTGTATGTACAGTGGTGGTCAAAACATTTGCAACCATATTAACTTTTTTATTTAAAAACATTTCTTTAGCTTTTGATAAAGCATTGCTTTATCTATATACAAGAAGTGTTCCAAAGTAAACTGGACTTAAAAAAACAGAACAAATATTTTTTTCGGCAAAATTAATTTATTTTATTCAAAATAGTCAAAATAATACAGCTTTTTGCACGGTCCAAAAGCTTGTCGAACGAGTGTTTTAGCTCGTTGGCCGGTATGGCCGCCAGTATGCCGGTGCAAGCCTTTTGAATGACCTCTATGTCTGCCTAACGCTTTCCTTTCATGGGCAAATGTATTTTTCCGAAAAGGAATAAGTCGCACGGTGCCATATCAGGTGAATACGGGGAGTGGTTAATGGTTAAAATGTGATTTTTGGTCAAATAATCGGTCACAAGCGTCGATCGATGAGACGGATTCTGAGCAATTTTTGGTCGTCAGTCAAATTGTGCGGAACAAACCGTACAAACACATTTCGGTCCAAATGCGATAAATCGATGTTTTGGAGATGTTCAATTCCATTCCCATGAATTTCAATGATGATTTCGGCTGATTTTTGATGAATTCACGCACAGTTTCGATGGAATTTCCGGTGATCACGGATTTTGATTGGCCCACATGTTGATCGTCATTTATGTCCTCACGACCACTTTGAAAACATTGAAAGCACTCGTGCACTCTGTTACGGGATAAGCAATCATCGTCATAAACTTGTTTCATCAATTGAAACGTTTCGGTAAAAGTTTTACCAATTTTAAAACAAAATTTAATGTTGGCTCTTTGTTCGAAGCTCATTTTCGCACCGATAACACAAACATACTGACACTTCAAACGCAATAACTTCACTTCCAATCGATGAAAAGTCGTGAAATTCTCACTGGACAATTGATAAAGATAGCAGATTCTAACGCACCAGTCGACATATGAGGGCGCTAGATTCAAAAAGTCCTGTTTACTTTGAAATGCAACTTGTATATTTTTATTATATTATTTTACTGAAACATTAATTCATTTGCTTGTAGTAGTAAAAAGATATTATATAAATAATAATAATAAACCAAAGTCAAATTCATATAATTTAAATTTTGATTTCAAAATTTGAGAGAATGTGTATTACAATGTAAACTATCCGATAATGCAACAAAAAAAATCAATTTTTTGAGACGACCCTTAAGTTTTTTGAGGTTCCATATAAAAAATATTTATATAGCGTTTTAATAAAGTACATATATATGTACATATGTATATACACACATGGTCAAAATAATAAGTACATACGCCCGTGTAACATTCAATGACTAACAAATTCTCTTTTATTCATGTTTAAAGCGATAATATTATCATATTTCATCTCATATATGGCTTAAATAACAAAAATAAAGATATTAGTAATAATAGTTGAAATAGCAAATAATAAAAATACTAAAAAAATGGCTGGACAAAATAATAAGTACATCAGGTAAGGTAGGTGAAAAAATGTATCAGTTTGAGTTTTCTGTTTCCTATTTGATTTTTATTTACTTCTTTTATCAGTATCTAGTATATCCGCCATTATTTTCAATTCCTTTTGAGATTCGTTTCGGCATACTGGAGATAAGTTTGTGGCACGTATCAATTGGAATCTCATACCAAGTTTTTTCAACAAAATTCCATAACTGATCCTTATTTTGGAACGATTGCTTCCCAATCCGTTACTTTAGCTCCCTCCAAAGGTTTTCAATTGGATTCAAGTTGGGAGATTGATATAGCCATTTAAGAGAATTCACATTATTATCCTGGAAACAATCTTTTATCAACCTCGAAGTATGCATAGGATCATTATCCTGCTGAAATTTCCACATTAGTGGCATACTTTCCTCAGCATATGGCAGCATCGTGTTTTTCAAAATATCTTTTTATTAGAACCTATTCATGGTGGCTGAAACACGAACCACGAAAAGCAGCCCTAGACCATTATGTTGCCGCCACCGTGTTTAACGTTTTTTTTTTGTAGACTGTGAATGCAATTCTTTACCTTTCGGATGACGATAATTCTGTCGAACATCATTTCCAAACAAATTAATTTTTGTTTCGTCACTCCACAAGATATTTCGCCCACTTTTCTCATTTTTTTTTTGCAATTATGGTATTTTTCTGGCTATCCTGCCAGGTAAATTAGCTCGATGTAGCCTTCGTCGGGCCATTCGGGAAGATATTATGCTATCAATATCGGCTGATATTATTTTTGAAGATATAAATGGGTGCTTTTTACCAAGAGTGACGATACGGTTGTCCGTTGTTGTTGATGTCTTTTTTGAACCGCGAGTTTCAACATTATTTTTAAAACTTACACCATGTTCAGACCGAAAATTTAAAAGATTAGATTATATTTAAGCATTTCGTAACCCAACTGCCGTTAGAAAGATCAAAAAACAGCTGTTATTGTTATTCAAGAATTCACATTTTTTATTAGAATCATCAAAAGAAAAGATTGTCAATATAGTATTTTGAAATAAAAAAGACGGTTTTTTTTTTTTTTAATATTTTCCATATAATAAAAATAATGGAAGCATTTTTTCATTTGTTAAGTCGATTTTCCTTTGTAGTGTCTAAAGCAGCAGTTATAATGTAACAGATTTCCAGTGCTGACAAGTAGATTGCGCAAAATCAGAGTCGCACAGAGAGATTTAGCGTGGATCAGTTTCAAATCACTTCATTGAAATGACAGTTCCAAATCACTTCATTGAAATGATTTGAAACTGTCATTTTTGTATGGTGAAATCTTGATAAATTTTTAAGATTAGTGGGATAATCCATTCAACAGCCGAAATCGTGTGATTAAGTGTCGGTCTGAACATGGTATTAGGCCATTCTGCACGAAATACAATGAACGGCCTAATGTTTTTGCGATATTCCTAAGACTTTGGCCCTCTTTTCTGAGGTTTAAGACGATTTCCTTTTCCTCCGCACTCAGGCTTTTTTCTACCCATCTATACAATTTTTTAGTTTTTAATGCGTTTTAAACATTGAGCTATACAACCGAAAGAGCAAACCATTAAAATAAATCGTTCGATTTGCTGAAAATCTTAAAATAATTAGCAATGTACTTATTATTTTGACCACTTAGAAACACGAGCATCAACACTCAATTGCCACGCTTACTACAAAGGGGGGATTCAGCATTTTCTTTTCACTATAAAGGGTACTACAATATCGAATTTAATCAAATTAACCCGTAGTTGCATTCGTGTACTTCACCAAACATTCAAAATTCAATCATGAATGCAGCCTAAAGGAATGTACTTATTATTTTGACCATATGTGTATATATCTAATAGTAAGATGTTTTTTGTATGCTTATTGGGATGACATATAATGTTAGTACGTAACAATCAAAACCATCGTGCTATTATTGACGAACAAATCTTTAACGGTAGTAGGTCTAGTTTAAAAGGAAAAGGCTGTAGTCGGCTATATAGACACAAATACTCATATGTACTTTTAAATAATAACTTTTTCGCAATCAATGAAAGAAAGGTAAATTTTTTCAAGATTGAATAGCTTTGTTAAATAATTAGGCACACTACGTATACGTAAAATTAGCATAAGTACACGAATTTACTCATATACATACATATATTTAGTATTAATAATTCGATAAATGTATCTAGGCGGTAAGTATATAATAAATATAATAAAAGATGAATAATTAACGTCTCGTGCGAAATGTGCGGTTGCTATGATTCAACATCGACGTGTTCGTCTGTTATTAATTGCTCGCATCTGTTTTGGTTTAAAAATTCAATTAATAAACTTTGCTAACATTACGATGATATACTCTCTCTGTTTTGGTTTATTAAATTTTCATATAATATTTCTGACTTGGTTGGAAAATAAATTTGTCCATAAACATTCAAACTCGTTTACCTTACTAATACCCTTTTCATTTTGATTTAGAAGATATTGTATGTTGTGTTATTTTGAGCTTTTTCCCATATTATTTTAAATAATGTTCCAATTAGTTTGGCCTATTTTCACTGTAATAAATACATAAATATTCTTATAAGACGAATTGTTTTGCTACTTGATTGAAAACTTTGCATTTCGGCATTGTTGTGTTTCATACCAAAAGCGGTGAATTAGCAAATGAAATCAGATCGAGGTGCCGTGTTTAATTGTCAAGTAAGCGAGTTGCTGATTTGTTGAGTCGTTAATTTCGTCGCTATCTCCGGCTATAATTGCTGAGCTTTGGCCGACCACCTTTTGCCTTCAATGTGTTTTCTTGATTCATTGCATTTTAAGTCAATGCACGTACACTATCTCATCCATTCAATATAAAATTGCTGTCGCGTTACATTTCATTTGAAAATGCAAGAAATGTGCATAACTGGTACATAAATACGTATGTACATGCCATATAGTATATATGTACATTCAATTAAACATTGCCGACTTTTAACATGTATTGTTTTGAATAAATAATTTTCAACAAATCATTTACCACCACATTATTTTAAGTCGTTTTGAAATTTCTCAGTTAAGTGATGTCCACGGCACACACAACTTTTATAAATGTAATTTAGTTTATTCGATTCAAATTTGTAAATTCCTATTTATGTTAAAGAGATGTAATAATGAAAACCAAAAGTATATTGAATTCAGCTTAAATATTTAATATATCATTTAGGTATGTCTGATTTTAGTAGAAGTAAGTAATGTAGGCCAATATTGATACATATGTACATAGATGCACATGCACTCCCATATGTGGCATATAACAAAAAAGGAAATAAATTTAGTATACTTGTATATATTATATTATAGTTATAGAATATTTATACATACATTTTTTTCAAAATAAATTGTTACATGTATAAATATTATGGTGTCATACTGTTTACAAAGTCAGCCCCTTTAGGAAAGCAATGGTTGTTGCCGAAATAAGTAGGTTGAATATCTAAATTTTTTTAATTAGTGTATAACATGGAAATAATAAGGTAAATGACGTTGTAGCCGTATCCGAATTTTTGTATAATGTATGTGGTAGTAATAGTTTAACTAATTTTTAGAATAATCTGTATTGGGAAATTATTAACCTCAAATCTTAATGATGCATATTAACAACAATCAGCGTTTATTTAGCCGATCCGAAAGTATCACAAATGGATAAAGTAAAAGCAATTCTTCTAATTCCTTATTATTATATTAAATTAATAAAAATCACAAGTAAGATTTGCAAAGATTAAAAAACATTGATAAAGCGAAAATAAGTTGACAAAGTAATTCCTACTTATTTAAATAGTTTTATGGGTTATTTGTTTTAACTCCGTAGGTCTAATATTTTCTTAAATAATAAAATATTTACTTACCAAAACATTCCGTAAAGTATAATTTAATTTATTCAAATAATTAAAACAATCGCCTTTAGGCGAAATGAAAATGAAATCATTTAAGTAATTAAATTAAAGTAGTTGCATAATAATGCTGTTGTGGTGCTATGCAGCTATTATGATGTCGTTATCTTGGAAATACTTTGAAATTCCTAATGGATGTTTATTTATTCGTTTTACAGAACAAGCTTTTAAAAAGTTCTCAATTGTTTATTTGTAATTATTAACTGTGTTTCAGAATTTCGATTTTAATACTTTTCATCAATTTCACTGGTCTCCAGTGGTTTTTTTTTTTTTTGATATAAGATTGATTTTGGATATACCACAGTTTTATCAATGGTTTTATAAGTTTTGCTCAACACAAACCTTCCAAGCTTCAATTTCCAGAACAT
This sequence comes from Bactrocera neohumeralis, assembly GCF_024586455.1. Lineage (NCBI taxonomy): Eukaryota > Metazoa > Arthropoda > Insecta > Diptera > Tephritidae > Bactrocera > Bactrocera neohumeralis. Next base: position 32,465,993 of record NC_065921.1, read on the forward strand.
TCATAACCTTGAAAACTTCTGTATCTTTCTTGAATCGCCGTTTTTTTAGGACTAGCAAATAGTGAACTTTTCAACTTTTCCCAAGCTTCGAAAATTTTCTACAAATGTAATTGAGACAATATTCTTCCACGTCTAACGCTTTGATAAATTGTTTTATATTTCCTAACTTGATCACGTATTGAATCACTGGGTTTATTTTGAGAAAAAAACTTTGGTGTAGACGTTCACCGTATTATTAACATCTATTGGTAGACTGCACTGATATCTAGGTATTTGGCGACATTATTTTTTCTGTGTAGTCCATCCGAATTACTTTTAAAATGAAAACGAACTTTTCATCGAGTAAAATACGTTATTTTGTAGACGGCAATTCCAAAACCTTAAAATCTTCGCATAATTTTTCCGGTATGAGAGTAAGGCAGTACATATGTATGTAACTTAACAATATTAGATTGTTTTAACTCCATGCGTTGTTGGTATACGAATGTTTACTTAAAAACGCACAAAAGTTTTTTTTTTGCTTAACTGAAGAAATAATATCCCGTACATATGTATGTATGTGTTTGTGAGCAAGAGTTTAAAATAAATAAATATATAATATAAGAAATTGTGATAAGGTTTCCTTTTAAAACACTTACTGTAACATTTATCTATCGTACATATGCATAAATTTATTCGTTTTTTACTTAACTTAAGTTAATCATGTTTCTTCCTTTTTTCCTTATTCTTATTCGTTTCCTTTATCTTGAATATTATTAATTTTTATCATATATTTTCTTTTACAGACTTACTCGGGCCTATTCTGTGTTGTTGTGAACCCTTACAAAAAATTGCCAATCTATACCGAGAAGATAATGGAACGGTATAAGGGTATAAAAAGGCATGAAGTGCCTCCCCATGTTTTTGCAATAACCGACACCGCCTATAGATCTATGCTACAAGGTAAACCATTCCAAATAATTTGATGAAAAAATATCAATAAATATTAGAGAGCAAAGGTCAAAGGTCAACAGAGGTCAGCTCAGTATTTCCTTTCTTTTATTAATAATGTAGTGAGGAGCTAAAGGAATTGCTTTACATACGTAAGTGTGGAAAAAGCTTAAGGGAAAATTATGATCTTCTCAAAAAACTTAAGGGGCTATACAATTTCAAAAAATATTTTTTTTTTTTTTTTTTTTTGCTTTTTCGATAGTTCATATTCAAAAATATCCTTTTGAATGGCAGCGTTCTAAAGAGCGATCGCTCGTAGGGTTAAAGCGGATAGTTGATTTCAACTTTAATCGCTTATTTCTCGAAACGACATTTTTCAAAATTGCTGACATCATAACTCAACGAGAAATTGACCAATCGACTTCAAATTGAAATTGAGTATTCTTGAATATATTTACTATACAATGACCTACGATTTTTTTGATTGGTTGAAAATTGTCAATTTGGCATGAAAAAAACGACGTTTTTTTCGGAACTACGCCATTTTGTTAATTTTTGATAATTTCAAATAATCGTGGGTCATTGTATAGGAAATACATTCAACTTTAATAACCTTTTTGAATTTTTTTGTATCAGCTACTCATACGGCCGGAATCATGTCAGCAGTTGGGGAACTTTTTTTTGACAACCGAAGACAGCTTATTACTCTGTTACTTTTCAATATTTTTGTAATAGCAATCGCGTTTCCGAATCATCTACTTCTTTTTCTTAATTGGCGAACCATCTACATTTGATGAAAATTATGCCAAGGAAAATAGTAATATCGACCAGATCAATATATAAACTTATTTACGACGATATCCACATAAAAGCCTAATGTCGGGCAACTAGGTCATCTTCAATCTTTAGTTCGAGTAGCGTTATCAATACCAACAAAAATTGTGCGTGCTGCTATTGATCAATGGCCGAATCATTTGAGGGTTTTTGTGAAAGCAAAAGATGGCCATTTCGAATAAAATTTCTACTTTGCATTATTAAATAAAATCAACTTTATTAAAAAATTAATTATAGTTGGCTAGCCATGCTTCGACAAAACTTAAGTGCTCCACTAATATTCTTGATGCCATAATGTGGCATTTGTTACGGCTCACTAAAGCTGTGTCATCCGCAAAAGTTGAAGTCAATTCATTATTAGCTGTTGGAAGATCTGCTGTATATATGATGTTTAGACTTGGACCTATAATGCTGTCCTGTGGTACACCAGTCCTTATCCTGCAATCCCCCACTTTATATCTTCTATATAGTATATGTATGTATTAATATATAAAATTGTTTGGATTCCGATCCTCTTGTTGACATTTTATACCTTAAGGAATTTCCCTGGCTTTGATTGCTGCAAGTTGCAAGGGTATACAATTTTCGGTTGCACCCGCACTTATTCCTTCATTACTTGATGTACATAATTGAATTGAGTTTATATTGATTGAAACAATTACTGAGCATAATTTTTGGATGTTATAGTCTGGGAATGCTTTCTGCTTCTGGTTTGGGGTCACTTCATCGTATAAATGGCACCATTCATCGGTAAGTCGAGAGGAACTTTTTATTTTAACCCCATAGAAAATTTATGGTAAATCACACAAAAAAGATTGTTGATCGCTGAAATGTGGCAAATGCTTATCTGTTTTTCATTGAGAAATATACCCCAAACGATAGTGGATAATCTTATAGCTTCAATATCGCGGCGATGCAAATCACTTATTGAATGTAATGGGTTTGCCACAAAATACTAAGACTTTCTTCTTATTTTCAATAAAAATAATACAATTGTTTTGTCTAAAAGATTTTTATCAATTCTTGGAACCAGTCTCATAAATATTAATGTCGACATATAAAACGAGAGATAGATATTGGTATATACATACATACATATGTGTATATAAATGATGAGCATGACCAAAAAGTTGAAAAAAAGCTGTGACTTGAGTAAAAATGATGATGAAACTAACGTCTTAAAAGTTCGTATTAATCAGAAATCGCCAATCATCAACGAAAACCTATAAAGTGCCGTAACTATGGACTAAATTAAGATATAAAACTATAATTTGGTACAGGGGATCGTAGTAGCAAGGGGCACTAGTGGGCAAAATTTTTGTGATGAAGTGGCCACGTCCTCTAATAAGTTTAATGTACATATCTCCTAAATCACTTAAGCTACAACAACCAAATTTGCTGAGTACAAATCTTATAAGAACTTCTACCGACAGTGTGAAAATGGATGAACCCGATGATAACCCCGCTCACTCCCCATATAACAGTACTACTAAAAGCGCGATAAATTAATAATTAAATACGCCAGAGACATTAAATGTTACCACCAAGATGGTATAAGAGAGCTTTATGGGAGCCGGTGTAAAAATTGGACGATGGGCATGGCACAGCCTACTTTTCGGTGAAATCCCAAACCTCGGGACCCGACCAACCGATTTCCACAAAAATTTGTTACCTTGCATTTTTCTTACATTCTTATGTCAAATTGCACATATACAAGTAGCACAATTTAAAATTCCACTTGATTCACAGTACACAAATCAAGAAGCAATTATTATAACGAGATACAACTTTGCACGAATAATGTCTTTAGTGCCACCTTATGACCAAAAATTCTTTAAATCCAATAAAAACTATACAAGCCCCTAGGTACCGAATATTTAAACCCTCGATACCTACATACATATAAGTATGTATGTATTTTGATCGAAAATGTTGATCAATATGTGATATGTATAACTGAAATGAAGGGATAATCCTTTTCTTATAATGATATGTGTGTTTACACCTTAAAGCATTTCCCTGGCTTTGATTCTTGCAAGTTGTTGTGTTCGGTTGCACCCGCCGTAACCCTTTCTTACTTGTTTTGTTTACATTAAACAAATAAAAAGTTTATTTTTAATAAAGGGGTTTAGTTTAGCCTAGAAAACTTCCAATATTTGAAATAAAATTAAAATAGTTGGTATCCGGCAATCACGGGCGGTGTAATCGGCAGTATTTTCATTATCATATTTCAGTTGCAAATGTTTTGTCCGATAATGTTCATGAATGTATAAATAAATCCTTTCACGAATTTACCAACGTTCATAAACTCTGACATCATCGCACCAAATGTGTATATATGTTCATACATATGTATATGACTTCTATTCCTGAAAAGAAGTTACATATATTAAAAGATTAGTTGTGGTGGAAATTATTTATTACATAAACCGTTATTTGAAAACATACCCTGCAAGACAGCTATCGGTTAAGTCATCAGCTAATTATTCAACACCACTACCAGATATTTCTGTTAAAGTTTCCAAGAGTTTCTTAAGGCCCAATTGACAATTCTAACCAAAATTCTTGTGTAAGTGAGATCGTTCATCTTTCACCTACACAAAGGCCTCATGAATAGCACGGTGTGTATGTGTTGGTTTCCGCGTTAATTTTTTCAATGCATTGGAGGTTCGTAGCCGTGGCTTGCTGGACAGCTACTTAATATTGTTATTGTAGAGGAATAAATAAACAAGACGTTGTCATACTATTTTAAAAGAATTACTATTTCAGTGATACGATACGATATCTTTGCTTGAAGTATTCGTTTTAGATAAAGCCCTAAGCTCCATTTGCTTTGCACTAGTTCATGTATGCTTTTTTCGGAGAATTGTTCATGCAATGTTTTCATATACATATGTACTTATATGACGAATGTTCGGCAAAAAACACAAGAGTGACTCCTATTTAAGTATGTTGGTATGTTTGGGTATACATACATACATATTATTTACTTGTGTATATGCCGCATGTACATACATACATACTATATACTTAAGTAACCCGCAATTTTGATAAGTATACTTAGTGTTTTACAAAAAAGGCATTCGATGGTCATATTGAACATTTTTAAGCGTAAATTTATGAATCACACGGTGACAAATCAGTTGGAGGCACCGAGCCGGTTAGCTATCTTTATTTGCACTTGGATTTTTATATTCAGATGTTTTTCGTATGTAAATTCAAACGCAACTGCTGAAACTGGTTTTTGGTTAAACATTCGAAACCTTTGATAGCAAAGTGGCCTGAGTAAAAGAAAGAAATCGATTTCTTTCTGCTACTTAAATTCCTCAAATGATTCACAACACTGAACGGTTATGGTAGAAACAACCGTTTATTCGGTCATCATATTACATATGTACATACATACTTATTTATATCACATGTGTATGTATGTATGTATTAAGGAATTGCAAAGAAAAACTATAATTAAATTCCTTAATCCACCATAGTGTTTAATACAAAATCTAATCGTGAAAAGTTTCAAATATCAAATACCACCCATATAGTATACTTACGAACGGGCATTTCCATCAAGTCAGACGTCGTGACAATAGCAAGCATTTTAACCAAAAAATTATTCATTAAAATGTAGTTTAATTTTGACAGTAGGATTTTTAAATAACTCTTTGCTATTCTTGTATATAGTGTTATGGTTGATTTTGCAACAATTTTTCAAGATAATTGCAGAGCACGAAAAAAAACTGGAGTTGGTTTTTACGATGAATGATTCAAACGCGGATTTCACCAAATTCTGGGGCAATTTTCATATGTTACTGATATTAGACCGTTCGGCATTGATGTCTTGAAAATTGGTATGATTTATTCCTAAAAGTAATTTCAAGATTTTTTAATTAAATATTTACCACAGTCGAACGGGGTATTTTTTCCGTCATAATATTTATTTATATGATAACAAAGGACTTTCTAATACATTTTTTTGTTCCTTGTGTCCTTACAAAGATTTTATTCAGAGCAAAAGTTAATGCATAATATGGTTTTATGGGTTAACAGGTTTAAAAAAAAAAAGTGTAATTGAAATGCCGAAATGAGAAAAGTAGCACCTGCGTGACTTGGCCTTCGTATATCCGGAGATAGGTTATGAATAAATTTACATACCCTTGTAGACAATAAAAGCGTTCCACCTAACATAATTGAAATAAGATCACTTAGAAATTTGTTTATAAAGTTACAATATTAGGACCATTTTTATTTGTTTGGCCACATAATGTATTTACAGGAAATAGCCAGTTTTATAAGGAGTAGTTTTATATAAAGAATAACCAATTAATTTAAAAAAAATTAACAAAAATGTACATTTATGATTAATTAAAAGAAAGCAATGTTCACAACAAAATTCTCAATAGGCTCTTCTAGTAACGATTCGTGCCTTCTTTAGCCTCAAAATTTGCCTTCATTTTTGAAGGCATGGAACTCGCTAGGACCTCAATTGGTTTCCTTGTAACGCGACCATACCAGTTCTAAAATCTTTATCAATTGATTTTTATTTGTTGACTTGTAGCAACTTTATACTTCACTATGTACCATAAGTGCTCAGTAGGGCTTAAATCGGGCGAGTTTCCAGGCCAATCTAAGCGTTGAATCCATAGATAGCTAAATGTATTGACCAAGTAAACCTTAAAATTCGAGCTGAATAAGATCATGTACCCCAATATTATATAGAAGTTTTATACATGATTTGCTCTTAATCTAAACTTAGCCATTTTGCACAATGGCTTGGCGCTGAGCCATCCTGAAAAGCATTATCCGTATCAGTTGCGGGGAATAAACAATTGTTGACCACTCCATCAACAAGGTATATACATAAGTTCTAAAACATGGTAAGAAAAGGAGGAAAACTTAATTTTCTTTACAACACAATTATCCTGGAACCTGGAAATTAAATTTGCTTTCGTTAATTCACATGACCTGTTGTCAATTGAATAGCTAGATACAACCAATTCTAGGTGCTATTTGCTGAGAAGATCAAGATGAAGAATCTAATGCCAAAATGGGAGTTTTTAGGTCACCCATTAATTTCTTCTGATTATTTGGCATTTTGCACAACTTTTGAAATATACAACCAAAACGCGGCTATGACTGAACAGTGTTGAATCCAATTTGATAGAAAATAATTCATTTCTCAGTGCCTACTAGATCTATGTAGTAAACATTTTCTCAAATTTACAGTTAAACTATATAGTAAGATAAAGATAGGAAAATGAAGTGGAAAAGTAGATTTAATGGAGCTGCCTCCCACAATCCGCACCAGGCGGTGGTGGGTTTTTACATTACATATACATTTTCAATACTCAATTTTCAACTATTGCTTAAATATAATTTTAGTTTTGGAACGTTAATGTTCTCAAAATTTGTAATGGAGTATAATGAATTTATTCGTAACAATTAAATATATACATACATATTTCTTACAGGTACCGCCCATTTCTTAATGTTTATTAAATAATCTTTTATATAATTTTGTAGATCGTGAAGACCAATCGATTTTATGTACTGGTGAATCTGGTGCTGGTAAAACCGAAAATACAAAAAAAGTGATACAGTATTTGGCTTATGTAGCGGCTTCAAAACCAAAAGGCTCGGGAGCGGTAAGTCTATAAATTTGAATGATCGAGTTCTAAATACTGCATTTGACACTTAAGTGGATTAATTATGAATGTATAATATGTATGTAAAAAAAACTTTTCTTTTCCCAAACCCTTCTTAAATAAAAAAATATAAATTTCGAAAGCGTCATTTAAGTTTTCATTATTTGAACTTAAACATTTTGCCAATTGATTGTTTACATGTACATATGTATACATATAAGCAAATTTTTATGATACATGTATGTATGTGTATCTACATACTTAAGTATGTATGTAAAATGCCATGTGGTGTACTACATGCATATACATACATATAAGTATGTATAATAGTATATGTACGTTTATGAGTAATGAAATTGTATTCATTATTATGATTATCAGAAAAAACGAGTAAAAGCAAACATTAACTTATTATGCTAAAAAATTATCTGAAGTGAAATGATTAAAAACCTTTTCGTTGGCAATTCAGAGCGAAAATACTTATGTGGTGACTCATCAGTTCAGTAAATAAACAAAGAAACAGAAATATCCGTAAAAGTAAAAAAGACGAAAGACAGTTGAAAACAAACCACGAATCAAAAAGTAAAAAATAAATAAAATCGAATGTACAAATGAAGAATGGGGCAGAGTGTGCAGGGCTATATGGCGTAATGTTAATAAAGAAATGGTGCACAGGCTGAGATCGCGCTCTTTGAATAGAATATCTAGCTCTCAAACGTGTTGCAACCTCGACTGCGGCTTTTAGCTCCATTTAAGGTGAACCGTGTCATCTAATATGGAATGCTAAAGTCCTAAGTTTATACAAATATTGAAAAGTATATTTATGCATGTACAAACTTACACAAATATATGTATGTACAAAAATATGCAATTAGTCGGTATATATGTATGTATGTATGTATACAGCTAAATGCAAAATGGAAGCATGAATTTGTGATTAGCGAAAATTCATACATACTGAGGACTGGGTTCCATATCTTTAAACATTTAAAAAATGTTGAGAGAAACGATATTTCATTTTTTAACCCTTTTATAAATATAAACGCTGTGCTTTCAAAATAAAATAAAGAGCAATGATGTTTTATGATATAAGTATGTAGGAGCCACATTTTAAAATTTCGGCTATTCCACTTATGCTGGTGCGTTATGTACATATGTGTGTAGATACTTCTTCCAACTGTCCACCATTGATAAATTTGCTACATCAATTGGATCGATTCAAATGAGATATAGGAACGTGAAATCATATGCTTTGACGAAGTGTTAAAGTAGAAATTGAAAACAGCAGCACTTTAAAGTAAAAGTTTTGCCGCATGCTCATTTGTATAGATATGTATGTATATATTATAAATATGTACATACATATGTATGTATGTATGTATCTCAATCAAGTGCATGCGCTTACATATATTCGATCATGACATTGTTGCTATTTTTATTTTTTGCCCGTATGAAATAGAAATACAACCGAATAAGTATTAATCACTTCCAATAAACGTATTTAAACATAATTACACATTACATATATGTATATAAATATGTATGTATACAGTTTGATATATACGTTTGGTTTATATCTAAACTTATTTTATACGATTTTGTACAAATATGGAATTTGGCATGTTTTCGAGCGGAGAAGTTTCCTTTTAAGGCAACCAAAATTTCGTTAAGAAATTCTTCTAAAGATTTTGAAGTAATTAAATTGATTCCATAAATGCTAGCGTGTGCACAAGTGTGCCAACATATACATACATTCATATACTTATTATTTACATATGTACATACATTTGTAATAAAGTCAAATGGGTTTTGATATGTGTACATCGAAATGATCATACATGTACATAAATGAATATGTATGTACATATGCCTATCTGTCTATTGATTACCATATAAGGATTAAATTATTTTAACTTTGAAAATATGCTTTATTGGCTTATTGGCTGCTGTCGTTGTCACCGTCGGAAACGTATGTTCACTTTGGTTGTTCTTATTGTTTCGAACACGTCTGTATGACAACCTAGAGCGTTGTGTGTGTGACTACCAACCTATGGATTGCCGGATCAAATCCGACCTGGTAAAATTCTAAAAAATTATGACTTTTTAAAACCATACGCCGATGTGCATGCCGTGTCAAACCTCTTCATTTACACTCGATTCTCTATTTTAAAGTGAAGCTCTGCAAATTTTTTTGAATATATGTATATCTTGTTTAAAATCGGCTATAGCAGTGTAATTTTATAAACATACATTTGGGGTACTCACAACGAGTCAAAAATCGTAAAATAATCGTCGTAAAATCATAAAATCATAAATTTTTATACTAGTTTAAAAAACTTGTTGTTGGATTGTATACTAAAATAAGTTTACGCAAATACAACTCTGAACGCTATGTTTTCGGATCGTTATAACTTATAACTTAATGAGACTATGTGAAACCCCTAATTGTATATGTGCATACATATGTAATAATAGATACAATGATATTACGTCGAAGTACAGAAATAACTAAATATGTATTTTAAAATAAAACTATTACCAGAATATTAGGTGTTTAATATGAATATTAAAATAGTTTTTTCTTGTTAAACACATAAGTATGTAAAAGTTATTAGGACTTAATTTTATATTTAATTTGTGATATTTTTTATATTTTTATTTCATGTTTTCTCTTCAACTGCTCTACTTACTACCCACTACCACTACTATGTTGTATAATTGATTGGTTTGATGTCTACTATTCGAACACTTTATGCGCCGATTTTATTTAAATGAATAATCAAAATAATGTAAATATTGAAAAAATAATAAAATCGCATCAAAATGGAAAATATATATTTGAAAATAAATTATTACACCCACACACTGCAATCTACTATTAACGTTTGTACACCTTTATTCACCAACAAATAATAACTTTAAAACGATACCACAATCACTAACACCACGAAATGTCCAAACAACCGACCGATTACCAACAATCAACCCAAACAAATAATTACCTCAACAATTTCTGCCAAAAAGGGACCTCATCCGGCTTTGATTATTGTAAGTATCTGCAACCAACCCATTTTTCCCATATCACTAAGAGCTATTATTATTCTGATTCTGCGTTATTGTTCTTATAATTCTCTTTTATTTCGTTATAATTATTTATGCTTTCATTTAACATAATCCTTAAGGTTTTAGTTTGGAAACAACTTAATGTTACTTGTGCTAAAAGTTGTTAATAACTGTATATATGTTAGGTAGAGATAACTAATGACTTATTTTTTTACAAAATTTCCTGTGTTGGCGCATTTTGTTACTTATATTTATATATTTGTTTGGTTCCGTTTTCAATCCTGCGCTCTGACCTAAATAATCGGCGTGTTTCATATTTCAATATTTTATTACATGCAAATTTTGTATGCAACTTACATACATATACATACATATATATATATATGTATTTTTAAAGAGCGGCTGCTCAAAATATTAACCTTTGAGCATTGTGAAGATACTATTTCGGGTTTTTACAAACATACAATAGGACAATACTATATATAAAATGTATCCGTTCCCGCGACAGTCAGATCTACGTAATTGGAACTCTTGATCGCTATTTATTAAATTAAAAAAGCGTTTATTGCTTTTCATTAAAATTGTTTAATAAAATCCCTTAGGATTCAGAATTCTCTCGAAAGTCGTTACATTATACTTCATTGGTTTTCTTTGTTAAAATTGACGATGATTTTAAGCCCTCATTTCTTCTTTAAGTTGTTGCGATTTTCGATTTTTTTTGGTCAGAATGCATTTATAATATTTTACCCAAATCAATAATAATTAATTATTCTAACATATTGATGACGACTATTGTTATTTTCGCTATATGCTATGCTATTTAACGCTTTTACCATTTCGGCGTTCATCGAATCCACTAAATGATTCGTCCCGATAAAATCACGTGTACAACTAAATATGAATTTTAGAGTAATAATGCGGAAACGTTTGCGGTAAAGTACCATAATGCCATAAGATTTGCCTATATCATTTTTACTTGAGTAAGCTTTTTTATGACTATCCAAGATTGAGAATGTAATTTTGTAAAATGTATTTATTTTATTTGGCTTTTTGGTAGCTACAGTTTGATGCCAATGTGTTGTTATTTATTATTGTTGTTATAGGTGCACTGTTTTTCTTTAGGCTACAACAGATTATATATATTTCGTACAATATAATATTCATATTCATGATCAACTCCTAACTGAACCGTCTTTATTACGGTGTCCTCTAAATATTGTTTATTATACTGAAAAGCCCAGTTGTACTCTGCAAAATTTCATCCATAAATATTACTACGTCCACGTCCTTAACATAAAACGAAAGTCTTTAATAAATGGAGCACTCCTATAATATTTTTTATTAAACAAATAGAAAGGCAGAATGTAATTAAACAAATGCAATTCACATTACACTATCCTGAACAAGACAGACATACTCGTACTTACTTTTCGAACTCCACTTTTTAATTGGCATTGAATATATTCATGAAATTAAAGCCAATTATTCCAATTTTACAGAATTTGCAAGTTAATGCGAAGAAAAGTTATAAAATCAAATGTCATGTTCATGGTGTATCAGATTCTGTTTGTATTAAGAATGAAACTCGAAAAGAAGTTCCCAAGTTGAAAGAAAATATTGGATGCCGATGTATGATGTCGAAGGTATTTTCGTAGTTGTTATATCAATACATCTGTTGCAAGTAGACCATTATGGTAGTTTTGTGCTGATTTATATAAATATGTAAATACAAAGCACTCATACGGATATTATACACTTATGTAAGCACCTACATATGCATATGTACATATGTAAGTACACAAATATTTCAGGATGGTTTTGTAAAAATTATAGTTCCATTTTTAATTGAATCTTCATATTTAATACTAAATATTTTGTTCTTTTTTAATTGTGATAAGTAGTTTGTTTCTCTGCAAATGTACAACGAGAACACCCAAAAACTGTAGTTAACATTAGATAATTTTTATATGCACGGTTCAGTGAATGTTTATTTTTTGAATAATTATATTGAAGACATGCATGGACGTATCAGATATGTCACAAAATAACGAAGAAAACTAATTTTGGAGATTTAAGCTTTTGTCCATACCATATTCCCAAATGAGGGAGGACAAGGAATATTTACACGCCGACATACTTAAATTCATCCATTCAAGTCATCAATATAATTTTTATTTTTCAATATATTGCCTTAATTTTATAAATAGTTTATATTCGAAAGATCGTCAAGTAATTTGGTCTGACTTAATTATCGTAAATAATAAACTAATGAAAATGATTTATTACACAGGGTGAACTGGAACAACAACTTTTGCAAGCTAATCCCATTTTGGAAGCTTTTGGAAATGCGAAGACTGTAAAAAACGACAATTCATCTCGTTTTGTAAGTATCGATTTAAAAAATAAAACATAATTGTACTACTGAAACTTGTATATATGAAAGGACTTAAATATTAATTATCAATATCAACATTTTTTTATTTAATTTGCTCGAACTAAATAATTGATCAAAATTAAAAATATGTATATCGTAGAGGACGAAACAATCGTTTTTCGGTTGCTAATTAATTCGTAGGCAGGTTGACCACCACTTATTAATTCTGGACAATTTTTATTATATTTGTCTATTTTTATTATTATTATTATTTTTTAATTATAAAAATTGTTATGCAGTTTTAATGACTTTTTGTTTACCATATTTAGGGTAAATTTATACGTATAAACTTCGATGCGTCGGGTTACATTTCGGGTGCGAATATTGAAACTTACCTGTTGGAAAAATCTCGTGCAATTCGCCAAGCGAAGGATGAACGAACTTTCCACATATTTTATCAATTACTTGCCGGTGCATCGCCGGAACAACGAGAAAAGTTCATACTCGACGATATCAAATCATATCCGTTTCTTTCAAATGGAAGCCTACCTGTGCCTGGTGTGGATGATTTTGCTGAATTTCAGGCAACAGTTAAGTCTATGAACATCATGGGAATGACCAGCGAAGACTTCAATTCTATATTCCGCATAGTTAGTGCTGTACTGTTATTTGGGTGTATGAAATTCCGACAAGAGCGTAATAATGATCAAGCAACGCTTCCAGATAACACTGTGGCTCAAAAGATTGCTCATTTACTTGGTTTAAGTGTAACCGATATGACAAGAGCCTTCCTAACACCCCGTATTAAGGTGGGCCGTGATTTCGTTACAAAAGCGCAAACGAAAGAGCAAGTAGAATTTGCTGTGGAAGCTATTGCCAAAGCCTGCTACGAACGTATGTTCAAATGGTTGGTAAACCGTATTAACCGGTCGTTGGATCGTACCAAACGCCAGGGTGCATCTTTTATAGGTATACTTGATATGGCTGGTTTCGAGATATTCGAATTGAATTCATTCGAACAGCTTTGCATTAATTATACCAATGAAAAATTGCAACAACTCTTCAATCACACGATGTTCATTTTGGAACAGGAGGAATATCAACGGGAGGGTATTGAATGGAAATTTATTGACTTTGGATTAGATCTGCAACCAACGATTGATTTAATTGATAAACCTGGCGGTATAATGGCATTATTGGACGAAGAATGTTGGTTTCCAAAGGCCACAGACAAAACGTTTGTTGACAAACTTGTATCAGCACATTCCATGCATCCGAAATTCTTGAAAACAGATTTTCGAGGCATAGCTGACTTTGCTATTGTTCACTATGCTGGCAAGGTTGATTACTCGGCTGCCAAATGGCTAATGAAGAATATGGATCCGTTGAATGAAAATATTGTTTCGCTGTTGCAAGCATCGCAGGATCCTTTTGTTGTGAATATTTGGAAGGACGCTGAAATTGTGGGTATGGCTCAACAAGCATTAACCGACACTCAATTTGGTGCCCGCACCCGTAAGGGAATGTTCCGAACTGTATCACATTTGTACAAAGAACAACTTGCCAAACTAATGGATACCTTACGAAATACAAATCCAAACTTTGTCCGTTGCATTATTCCAAATCATGAAAAGCGTGCTGGCAAAATAGATGCGCCTTTGGTTTTAGATCAGTTACGCTGCAATGGTGTATTGGAAGGTATTCGTATTTGTCGTCAGGGCTTCCCCAATCGCATTCCCTTCCAAGAGTTCCGGCAACGCTATGAGCTACTTACGCCGAACGTTATACCCAAAGGCTTTATGGACGGGAAGAAAGCATGCGAGAAAATGATTCAAGCTTTAGAATTGGACACGAACCTGTTTAGGGTTGGTCAATCGAAAATCTTTTTCCGAGCAGGCGTATTGGCTCATCTGGAAGAAGAACGTGATTACAAGATCACCGATTTAATTGTGAACTTCCAAGCGTTCTGTCGTGGCTATCTAGCACGTCGCAATTACCAAAAACGTCTACAGCAGTTAAACGCAATTCGTATAATACAACGAAATTGTGCCGCATATCTGAAGTTACGCAACTGGCAGTGGTGGCGCCTGTACACAAAAGTGAAGCCCTTGTTAGAAGTAACTAAACAAGAGGAAAAACTAGTACAAAAAGAAGATGAGCTTAAACAGGTGCGTGAAAAACTAGATGTTTTGGCGAAAAGCACACAGGAGTATGAACGTAAATATCAACAAGCTCTGGAGGAAAAGACCACATTAGCTGAACAATTACAAGCTGAAATTGAACTTTGTGCTGAAGCAGAAGAGTCACGTTCCCGTTTGATGGCTCGCAAGCAAGAGTTAGAGGATATGATGCAAGAATTGGAAGCGCGTATTGAAGAGGAAGAAGAAAGGTCACTTGCACTCGGAGCAGAGAAGAAGAAGTTAGAGCTGAATATTCAAGATCTCGAAGAACAATTGGAAGAAGAAGAGGCGGCTCGGCAGAAATTACAACTAGAAAAGGTACAGTTAGACGCTAAAATCAAGAAGTACGAAGAAGATTTGGCTGTTACTGATGATCAAAATCAGAAGTTGTTAAAAGAGAAGAAAATACTAGAGGAACGTGCCAATGACCTTTCTCAAACATTGGCGGAGGAAGAGGAGAAAGCAAAGCACTTAAGTAAATTAAAAGCTAAGCATGAAGCTACAATAGCTGAATTAGAAGAACGATTACATAAAGACCAGCAACAGCGGCAAGAATCCGATCGTTCCAAGCGTAAGATTGAAACCGAAGTGGCCGACTTGAAAGAGCAATTAAATGAGCGTCGTATTCAAGTGGAGGATATGCAAACGCAATTGGTGAAACGTGAAGAGGAGTTGACGCAAACCCTAATGCGTATCGACGAGGAATCTGCAGCGAAAGCCACTGCGCAAAAGGCGCAGCGCGAATTAGAATCACAATTGGCGGAAATTCAGGAAGACTTGGAAGCCGAAAAGGCTGCAAGAGCGAAGGCAGAGAAAATACGCCGAGATTTAGGCGAGGAGCTGGAGGCACTGAAAAA
The DNA here is from genome assembly GCF_024586455.1 of Bactrocera neohumeralis. Lineage (NCBI taxonomy): Eukaryota > Metazoa > Arthropoda > Insecta > Diptera > Tephritidae > Bactrocera > Bactrocera neohumeralis. The sequence continues at coordinate 32,481,876 of NC_065921.1, forward strand.
CGAACTTCTAGATTCTTTGGATACAACAGCTGGTGAGTAAACAAAATCTCTTATAACGAATGAGGCACAAGGTACCTTTGAAATTTTGATCAATAAAAGCTGTTCACATAACTATTTGTTCTAAAATAGAAATATTTAAGGTATTTATTTTTATATGCATATATGTACATATACGTATATTTTCTGAATATATTTTTTAATTATACAATTGAATTGAATGTCGTGCTTTTCTTTCCCACTTGTAGCTCAACAAGAGTTACGTTCAAAGCGGGAACAAGAACTGGCCACTCTGAAGAAATCACTAGAAGATGAGGCAGTCAACCATGAATCCTTTTTATCTGAAATGCGGCACAAACATTCACAAGAACTGAATGCTATTAATGATCAATTAGAAAACCTGCGCAAAGCAAAAGCAGTGCTGGAAAAATCGAAGGGCACTTTAGAGGCGGAAAATGCAGATTTGGCTACCGAATTGCGTAGCGTTAATAGTTCACGTCAAGAAAATGATCGCCGAAGAAAACAAGCGGAATCGCAAATTGCTGAACTTCAGGTATAACATTTGAATTTGTATGTGTATATTTAGGCCATATATGTATATAGTATGAGTATATACGAGGTGTGCTAAAAAAATCTCGGGCATTTTAGTTTTATGAAGCAAAATATTTATTCATACGTCTGTTTTAATGTGAACGCCATCCAAATAATCCCCATTCGAAATTAAGCACTTATGCCATTTCTCAAACCCGATTTTTGGAGAAGCCTTTAGTTTCTCTTTATTTTAGGAAATAGGTCACACAGAGCCATGTCTGGTGAATATGGAGACTGGTGCATAGTCACTGTATTGTTTTTGGCCAAAAATTTACGACCAAATAACGAAGTGGGAGCTTTTAACAAACGAAAATCGCAAGTTCATAGGAACACGTCTAATCTTAGCGGCTACTATAGGCAAAGTAAGCAATGAATACTGCCGAAAATTGTATCGTACTTCAAGGGCATGTAGTATATATCGACGTAATCAAAAAATTACAATTGTACTCTCCAAACCTCGATATTATTTCTGAACACACCTCGTATGTATTTATGTATGTAAAATTGTCGCTCGGTGTTACAATGACATACCTATATCCATATTGCAATGTTATCATGTTAACCAAACTGGACGTATCCAGTTTCTCAGCTCCGAGTTTTGTGGTTTATAGACTACCTTTATGGCATTTCCAATAATATTCGTCGTGTCGTCTTCTTAGCAGTGCTTGCAGTTTCAATTTAAAATTATAGCTACATAAATTGTGTTTGCATAAAATCTCGATTTCACAATTAGAGCATCTACATTCTTTAAAACATATTCTTCTTCACAAAAAATGTCAGCTAAAACCCTTTAAACCATCATTAAGATATGAGTAAAAAACAATTTCATAGGTAATTTTATGTTCTACAATTTTTGCCTGAGGTAATTTTATGATAAAATTTACCGTTCGCTTTGAAGGTTTAGACTGATCGGACTACTTGATGTTATATAAAAATTAGTTGAATTTCTGTTAAATTTGTGTATTAATCACATAATAATATTATTTGCTCTACATTCATATGTATGTTTGTTTGTATATATGTACTGTACAATATACCTAATTGATAAATGTTAATAATGTGTAGGTAAAACTAGCTGAAATCGAACGTGCCCGATCGGAACTGCAAGAGAAATGCACAAAACTGCAACAGGAGGCAGAAAATATAACGAATCAGTTGGAAGAAGCTGAATTGAAAGCATCGACTGCTATAAAATCTGCTAGTAATATGGAATCTCTACTCACAGAGGCGCAACAATTACTTGAGGAAGAGACGCGGCAAAAGTTATCGTTGAGCTCAAAACTGAGGCAATTAGAATCAGAAAAGGAGGCATTGCAGGAACAACTAGAAGAGGATGAAGAGTCGAAGCGTAACTATGAAAGAAAATTGGCCGAGTTAACCGCACAAATGCAGGATATTAAGAAAAAGGCAGAAGAGGATGCCGATCTGGCTAAGGAATTAGAGGAGGGCAAAAAACGTTTGAATAAAGAGCTTGAAGCGCAGGAAAGACAAGTTAAAGAATTGATAGCTCAAAATGATCGTTTAGACAAAAGTAAAAAGAAGATACAGTCGGAACTGGAGGACACAACCATTGAATTGGAAGCACAACGTACAAAGGTATTGATATTTGAATTTTTGAATGTTCGAAAATGTATTTAGTTTTTGCTTTTGTTTTTGACAGGTGCTTGACCTGGAGAAGAAACAAAAGAATTTCGATAAAATACTTGCGGAGGAAAAAGCCATTTCGGAGCAAATAGCTCAAGAGCGTGACACCGCAGAGCGTGAAGCCCGGGAAAAAGAAACAAAGGTGCTTTCACTAACTCGTGAATTAGATGAAGCTTACGATAAAATCGAAGATTTAGAAAACAAAAGAAAAGTGCTTCAGAACGAGCTCGATGATTTGGCAAATTCGCAAGGTACTGCGGATAAAAACGTACATGAGTTAGAAAAAGCCAAACGTGCATTGGAGTCCCAACTGGCTGAATTGAAGGCCCAAAATGAAGAACTTGAAGATGATTTACAATTGACCGAAGATGCCAAGTTGCGCCTGGAAGTGAATATGCAAGCATTGCGTTCACAATTCGAGCGAGATTTACAAGCAAAGGAAGAACAGGCGGAAGAGAAGCGCCGTGGTCTTATTAAACAAATACGTGACTTGGAGGCCGAGTTAGATGAGGAACGAAAACAGCGCACTGCTGCTGTTGCAGCAAAGAAGAAACTAGAAGGGGATTTAAAAGAGATGGAAACAACAATGGAAATGCATAACAAGGTTAAAGAGGACGCGTTGAAACATGCTAAAAAACTTCAAGCCCAAGTTAAGGATGCTTTGCGCGATGCTGAGGAGGCCAAGGCAGCGAAAGAAGAGTTACAAGCTGCAAGTAAAGAAGCTGAACGTAAAGTTAAAGCTTTGGAGGCGGAGCTACTCCAATTAACAGAAGATTTAGCAAGCTCCGAAAGAGCTCGTCGTTCTGCCGAAACCGAACGTGATGAACTCGCCGAAGAAATTGCAAATAACGCCAGCAAAGGTTCACTTATGATTGATGAAAAACGTCGATTAGAGGCTCGAATCGCTACGTTGGAAGAAGAATTGGAAGAAGAACAATCTAATTCAGAATTGCTATTAGATCGTAGTCGTAAGGCGCAGTTATCCATTGAGCAACTTTCGACTGAGTTGGCAAATGAAAAATCGAATTCTCAAAAGAACGAAAATACTCGTGCATTACTTGAGCGCCAAAACAAAGAACTTAAAGCCAAATTAACCGAGATTGAGACGGCACAGCGCACTAAAGTAAAGGCTACAATCGCAACGCTGGAAGCGAAAATAGCCAATCTTGAAGAGCAGTTAGAAAATGAAGGAAAAGAACGCCTCTTGCAACAGAAAGCCAATCGCAAAATGGATAAGAAGGTTAAAGAGCTAACAATGAATATTGAAGATGAACGTCGCCATGCTGATCAATACAAGGAGCAAATCGATAAAGTACGTTCTTGTAAATGTGACAATTAGTTACGAATTATACTAATCAAATTATTCTTAATATAGCTTAACAGCCGCATGAAGCTACTTAAGCGAAATCTTGACGAAACCGAAGAGGAATTGCAGAAGGAAAAAACGCAAAAGCGCAAATATCAACGCGAATGTGAGGATATGATTGAAAGTCAAGAAGCAATGAACAGAGAGATTAACTCTCTAAAAACAAAATTAAGGTAAGAGAAAAAATTAATAAAACATAGTTCCAGAAAAATACAATATAAATAATAAATATTCAGAGAAATCATATCAATATATGTATATTTTTCACCTATTACAACCATTTTTATTTCTAAGCTTTAATTTATAGTTATTTCTCATGCTCATTGATGATTATGCTTAAACAATTTAAAATAAAATTAAAAATGCCATTTGAATGCCAAACTATAGATCGATGCAAGTGGCAGAAACGGAAAAGGCTAAAGCCTATTCACCTAAGAAGGACGCTTCACTTATAATGAATTGTGAAGGCTTGTAAAGCGGCGGTTAAAAATGTTTAAAATGAGGAAAAGTTTAAAATGTAAGGGCGTCTAATTTGTTTTGCCTTTCTGAGTTCTCGCACGTATTTTAGATTATTTGACCCTATCCACAGATATCACAAGCCAACTCAAATACTGAAATGAACTTACATATCCCTCATCTCAAAAAAGCTTATATTTCGTTTTTGAATATCTTGAAAGTGATTCAAATAATCAACCATAGAGAATAGAATTATTGACATACATACATATATTGTGTTTTGTTTTAATGTAATCAGACTAAATATAAAAATTTTGGCGTAACGTATGCAACGTACTTTCCTCACTAACATTTTTTTCAGAAATAAAGATTATTGAGGTCAGCACTTCTTTATCCATTTATGTTGTCTACATCATTCTAATTACGATAACAAGAGGAAAAATGTATTAGGAAAATGTTGATTGCTTTTCTTCGAAGTTTTGGTTATAAATCCCACATATAAAAAGTTTTAGGTTATTTTCATCTGCAGTCTAAAGTGACAACATTATCATAGAAGATTTGTACTAAAATGTATATACCCATACCTTTTTCGTAATAAAAATATGTCGATTCTAAAAAAGTATTATAACTGTCAGCGTTATTGAATCGAAGCATGCTATTTTTGTTTGATAACGCACAATATAACACACAATAACTTATCCCGCATGCCACAGGAATCATTCCCGGCAGACCAAAGTAAACATTTGTACATTATTTGTATGAATCATAATTTTCTGAAAGAAGAACCAAATCTTTTGGATCTGTTTTGTATTGAGCATGCAAAAGTGTTGGTGTTAATATTCCTTCTCTCATCTGATCTCTTTTTATAATGCTTTATTTTCTTTGCAGGCGAGCTGGTGGAGGTATTGGTTTAAGTTCGAGCCGCTTGACTGGCACACCATCATCGTCGAAACGGGGCGATGATAGTTCCTCGGTGCAAGATGAATCATTAGATGGAGAAGACTCGGGCAATTAATGTATTAATTGGAAGTTAATTTTTTAATTGAATTAATATACGAAAGAAATTTGTATTTTTGTTAAAATCAAACACTCCATTATCTGCCGACTATTGTTAGCAGCAACTAAAATGTAAAACGTATTGGAAAAGAGCATTCACTCTCACACACAACACATCAATTCGGAAATATGAATAAACACATCGAAATATGAATTGATTAACGATTAGAAACATTTGTACACTTTTTATACGCAACGTCATTTTATACATTTCCTTTTAAGCATTGACGTACAATTTACGAGCATGCATACCCTAACTTAACATAATTACATAAACATTTTATACACCTACGAAATTGATGATTCAACTGAGCCTACAAACGAGTATTCGAGTAATTACGGAAAATTGCATTTATAAGATTAAGATAAAAATAAAGTAATAAAAAATGGTAACACGGGAATTATAACATTTATTTCATACAGTATGTACTCAGTACACACAGTGTACAGTCGTTCAGCGCATTGCGATTTTCCAAATACTTAAATTGGTCAAATCTAACATATACTACTATTGCATATATCTGAGCATGGTGAGGATAGTAAATATTGAAAATACCATCGTTTCTTTATCTTCTTGGAATAGCTTCTTTAATAACATGAAACTACGTATGTGAATATTAGGAACTCTTGCACCACATCTTATCAGTTGTTAAAATACTTTACAAATACCTTTAAGCTGTGAGAATTTGAAGAATTTGTCAAAAACCTCCATTGAGTGGCAAGCTAATATGATACTGTTAATGAATTGCCTACACTGTTCATAAAATAAATTTATTAGCAGAGATATCATGCAACTTATTGAAGCATTTCTGAATGCCATTTTATAAAATTTCGTATAATAAGAGAGATGGCACAACTCCAAAGGAATTCAAAATAAAAATTCAGCTGTAATTATACATTGATCTATCCAGCAAAATATGTCTACATATGCACATACGATATTGACATGTGGGAAGGCCAGAATAAAATCATATCAATCGTCATTTTTTTCATTATATTTCCCATGCATTTTCGGAGGTTTATAAATAGTATTTATATGCATAAAAGAAAACAGATTTAAAGGAGTGTTGAGTGCCTTTTTAATTTCAGTGACGATGATCCATACATATACATACACACTTGCTCTGTAATGTACTATTATCTACAGCAAAATCCTTATTCATATAAACTTTATATATCTACTTGTCGCCGTTCTTGCAATGTATATGCATATGCAAATGTCATATGTACATAAGTATAAAAATATGAAAATATCCAAGTTTTCATAATGATTCAATTATAGAAAGTTCTTTGTTTTCCCATGAATTTTCTTTTTTACATTTTGATGATTTTGTGTTATTTACAATCTATTCGTATTCAGTTATCACTCAAAAAAAGTATTTTCATTGATTAAAATCTTTGAAAAATATATTTTTGAATTATAAAAACAAAACAGCTGATTTTGACATTATGGATACAATTCCAATGGAAAATTGGTGTTTTGGGCTATCGACACAACTTTATGTAATTGAATCATGGTTTACATGAAATTGAACGAACTCAGTATCCGAATATAACGTTACATTATTAATCTTAACTGGAATTAATATATTTCTAGCTTGAAAACGTTATGTATTCTCTAAGTGTTTCTAAAGACGTACGTACATATACACACATATATGTCTTCAAGTTGTCGCCCCATATCATATAAAATATATTTTGTTGTTATGCTCTGCAATGTGCCATTTATTTATCTGTCGTTCAAATCAATATAACTCCACGTCCAACAGTTATGTATTCATATGTACTGTTAATTTTTAAATTTGAAAAACATCTTGTGTTGCCTCTTAATATTACAGTCTCTCTTATTGCATCGTAATTAGTCGATAGTATGCGACAATTGTTTTATTTGAAACTTTTAATGTTCGCCTTACCATTATTTGTTATAAAAATTAACTTTAAGAGTAAAACGAATGCGGAGTAATTGTTCAACTTCAGTATAAGGAATTTTTGTGCTTTTGAAGCAGGCAATGGGCGCTAATTCTTAAAAATAACACAATTTCATAATTGCCTGTTTGCATACAGTTTTCCAATTTATATTTTGTACTTAAGACATATATTTCATATACCTTTTACATATTTCTAATACTTTCTTCGTAATGAAACATAAATAATAATGACATAAAAGAGAAAATCACTCTATATTAGATATAAGATTTTATTTTTTTTTTATATTTTGTTTAACATTATAAAAATTGTATTACCAATATTAAATGTTTATAACTAAAAATCACATTATTCTTTATAATTTAATAAATACTGAAAAAAAAACTATTTTTTATCTATAGAAAATATTAAAAATTACAAATAACAAATCTTGATATTGTTTTTCTCACTGCAACAATGTTTTCGGTAATCCATCATCTCAACTTTGTCAGCGAAGAATATACAATTTTTATATTGGTAGATTTTATGATGTGGCTCATTGCATATAAAATTGTTTAAAATAAAAAAAATTCATTTTCCACTAGAACTACTGAACGTTTTTAGAAATTGGAAACTTAGCTTGCAAATTGTCAAAGCTCTTCTTTGGAATCAAATGGAAGATATGTCGGTGTCAAATATAGATATACAAATTTTATTTCTAGATGCAACCATGCTTTCCTACGAGCAGTTCGGATGCGGTATCACTTTACTCCAATCACCATCGCCTTCAAATCCATTTAATTGAAAGCATAGTCTTATCCATCCTATCCACATTTTAAAAGCTATTCCAGCGTTGCCATAGAAATTTCAAATAAACGTTTTAAGTAGAATTATGTAAGTTTAATTTCCTGCAAACTGAAAACTATAACGACTACATTTACATATTATTAAAAGACAACGGTACGTAAACGTATAAAACGAGAAAAAATGAGTAAGGTTGCAAATTAAATCAAACCGTTACTCGACGCAATTGTGAATGTGGACTGATTTTTACAATTTTTAGAAAGAACTAACATTTTGTCTAAAATATTATGTTCCCATAAATAATTTAATAAGTTATATGGTATATTCCACAATATTATCGAAAAGTGGGACAGAAATCATAAAGTTAGTTGGATTAATATATGAGTTCTGAGGTAAATTAATGACTGATTTTACCAAATTAGAGTAGTTTAAGAAAATTCGTTCCTATATGGTATAAAGTCAAATAAAAATCCATAATCATTATCAGGAGTGCAGTAGTGTCCAAGAGAGATTTGCTTGGTTGTCAGAATTGCAACCCAATTCTGGTTTTCAACGGTGTCACAGGATCTGATTGGATTTCGTGTTTACGAACAAACCACACCAATCCGCTGCTACTATGATAAAATTTCCAAATCAATAAATATGAAAGCAATTGTATTAAACTGAGTTCCGCAATTTTATCTCTTATTTAATTGAAGTAAGAAAGCAACGAAAAGATTAAAAGACAGATTTTAAGATATCGTAGTAATCCCCTAGATGTCCGAGGGGAATCGTAAGTGAATTTTAGTTGCGTTTACTTGTATTCTTGTATGTATTTACTTGCTTATTTTACAGATTTATATTACATTATCGAATAAATAAAGATGCATTTTTTATCGTGTTAAATTACGTTTTGTAAATTCCTTAAAATATATGAATTATTTTCCATTAACTCAAGAATTATACCATTTTCTGTTCTATTCTTATATTTTTCTTATTATTAAATCTGTTAACGACTATATTCTTGCTTTGATTCTGATAACAAAACTGATAAAATTAGTTTTAGTGATCCCCAAACCCGATACAGTTTCTGCTTCGAACATTAATGTTTTGAATTCATGACATCTACTACATTACCCGTATAGGGAATAGAGAGAAAAAGGCTGGAAAAAAAGTTATTATGGTGGGGTATACATGACATACGATCAATTTAAAACCGTATATGTATATACAAAGTACTGTATTAGTTCATACGAAAAAATAATTTTCTTTGCAAAATTTTGACTTTTCAGTTTATTTGACTAAAACTTTCTTATCTAAAAACAGTTTCAGTTTCCTTTTGGTTTTTATAAAATACATATTTAAAAGTTTTATACCTAACTAAAATAAATTCTATGTACTTTTCAGTCAAGACGGTAATTAATCTTAAAATATATTCACAATTATATAAAATATTAGGGGAAGGGTTAAATTATCGATTTGATCTGTATGCGCCTCAACTAAAGAAGTTGTTAATATTGCTATTGATGTGCTAAACCACTTCATAGCTGACAATTTAGTGTAACCAAAATAGTTTAAAAACATTGTTGCCAAAAAAGTCATCACCATAAATGCTAAAGTGCCTTCCAAAGATTTTTTCGAGCCTACGAAATAAATTATGTTAAAATAGTATTACAAATTTATTGAATAAATTATAAATACTTACTACGCCACTTAATGCGACCAAATTTCGAACCAACCACACTGGCAGCAGTATCGCCGAATCCAATTGTCAGAACTCCAGCTAAAATTGAAAGTAATCGGGAATTGTCATTCGTATACTCATTTTCTCCACAAGGGCAAGAGCTTATCCAAAGAGGTATGGAACAGCCAATAAGCAGACAGAAAGGTGTTAAAGCGAGTAAACCAGCATCTTTCTCGTCGGAGAATGATGCAAATGCTCTGCGCAAAGGTATAGCCAAAGGCGGTATGTTGCAAACACGAATTAGTTCAAACACAGTAAAAATTGCCAAAGCTACTCCAGTAGCAATATATAGAAAACTACATTGATAAATTATTCCAGGTATGAACACAAGGACAATAAGGACATGAAATATTTTTCGTATTCTTGTGGAAGCTTTTTCCTCATTGCCAATTTGCCACCACACAGTCAAAAATGTCAACAACACCATTATTACGTAGAAAACAACTATGTATACCTGTAAATCCAAAATTACCCCAAATTTCGTATTGCAAAATTATATTTACTTACCCTGACTTGGTCTTGTAATATAAAATTCAATAAGAAAATTATAGGCACTGGATCCGTAATAGGAGTGGATGTTACGCCTATAACTAAAATAAACATTAAAGCATAAAAGTAGGTAGGCCCACGTAGAACTTTGGCAGCTGTTAGTAACCCACAGATCGCAAGAAGATAGGTTAGTGCACACTGTCAAAAAAATCAAATGTTAAAAATACACCCCGTTATATTTTTATTTACAAACCATCATTATAATATTTAGATCTTCAAAAGTACTCCTGTTTTCAGTTTTCAGCAATAAAGTGAAAAACTTTAAAATTACATTTAATAGGAAAAGCATCAACCCCTGAACGAGTATAGATGCCTCTCCAAAACTAAAACAACCAGGTAATCCACGTAGCACACGAATATAAGACTTCTGATAAATGAAGGTTATGATAAAGCCCCAAAATAGTCCATAGCTCCATGACTGTTGCAATAAAACTTTGTATAATATTGTGGTAATAAAGCCAGGTACAAATGAAATAAATAGTTTCAGCAGCAAACCCGTCTTGCAGAACATATATAGAAACAAGCAGAGGGTATCTATGCTCATACCGACTGCGGCAATTGTGAGCATGGGTTGCGTGGAAATTTGCGTATTGCATTTGTTTTCATGTATTAAGTTTGATGCAAAGGCAAGTGGAAGTAGCAAACACAGCCAGTAACCAGGAGAAGCGTTCGGTCTGGTAATGTTAATCATAAAACCATAAAATATTATTCAACACATCTTAACGTATGAAGTAATAGCATAACCTTATCTAAGATTACAAATTAGGCGATGATGTTATCAGTCGCTATTATGTTATTGGTGAAAGGTGCACTAATAGTCATTAGTGTCCATGCAACGTAATTACATTTGTACCTTACAAATAGGGAATTTGAAATTCTTCCGTTTCCTGTGTGCGCAATTCCACTATTATCTTCACTTGATTCCGCAACAACTTCGTTTTTTTCTGTCCCCATTTTTTATGTCCTGTCGTAAGAAATGTTTGTCATTTACTGATAATAAAACTGACCGGCACTTGCCGGAACAATGTCTACGTATTTACTTTCCGTCTGGTTTTACAATTAATCTTAAAGAAATACAAAACTAAATATTTTCAACATAAAGCAATGCTTCTTTTTACTACCAAAATTCATTCACAGTTGAAAATAATGAGACATTAATATTGAGAATGACTTAAATCGATAAAGCCATAGTTACAAACGATGTTACACCATCGCAGTGAATTTCAATAAATGTATACATAACAAATTAAATATACAGATATTATATCAATAAGGTGGAAACTGCCAGATTCAATTCAAATTATATAAACTTATAAAATATCTCTTACAAAAATCGCCACCCTCACTATTGTGAGGTTTTTGTTATTTGTAAAGTTTTCCGTATGCTGACGTGATTTCAAAAGCTTAAATGCTCACAAAATTTGTGATGTGTGAAAGCAAACCTCACAATACAATATCGGTTGCATTTGTTTTGATAATTTCAAATTTTAAAAAAAAATTTTAAAAAAATTTGCAATTATTTTATTGAAATATAATGGAGAAAGTATTCTTTCAAAGACGTTATCCATTATAAATGTAAGTATTTGTCTATTACAATAAATATGTAATTTACGGTGTTTGTACATTTTACTTCCTTTTAAGTATGAATAAGAAGACATATACGTACATATTTATGTTCAAACAATTCAGACAAAATTTTATTTGTAAATACATATATTGTATGTATTTAATACATATGCGGATAAAAATATACTTATGTTTAAATAATACCCTGTAAAGCTGCAACTGGTCCTGAGTTGTTCTTTCACATTTTGAAATCCTTCCGAAGAAATGAAATTATTATATATGTATGCACCAAATTTAATAGATTTGAAGAATTACTCACTTTTCTTGGTTGTCCATTTCTTTATTTTGTCTTGTTTGTTTTTGTAAAATAGCTGGTTCACAGCAGAGTGCTATTCACCTCATATGGTGAGTGTTTTGTGCTTTTTTCTGGTAAGGTTTGAGCAAGAATAACCTCACAAAATAATCCTCACAAACCAGTTATGAGGTTTGCTCAGAATAGAGTGATGTACCTCTTTCTCGGATATGTGATATGACTGGAGTGATACTGCTGATGAAGTAATGGCTATGAGACTTTTGTTATTTGGTTGATAGATTAACGTCATCTATCATGGCAAAAACATATACTTTCCTTTTGGACCGAATAATGAAATTCGGAAATATTGGGACGTTGTAGTTGCTACCAATCACATCGTGTTATACCATATAGTGTTGGAGAGGTAAGATTTTAAAATTAAATTCGGGGAAGTTAACAAAAATTACAGCTGTTCAAAAATGAACGAAAATTATGAAGAAATTTGCTATATTTTGAAGTTTTTGTATAAAAAAGAGAAAAATGCCACGCAAGCCACCAATGAAATTTGTGAAGTTTACGGAGACAATGGTTCGCTAAATGGGTACATACTTAGTTCATTAAAGTTCATTATAAATATATAAAAAAAAATAAATTACAAATACGAAAATACTTTTTCGACTACCACATAAGAAGCATAGAGAAAGCTAATATTTGCTCCACCTTGTGTTCGGTGATACTCGAAGACCGTTGAATTTCGCTCAGCTTGCTCCTTATTAGTACTTCTGGTCGTCCAGAGTTTCATTTGGAGTTCAGTATTCAAGTTTAGTATGTAATTTGGGTACATAAGCATCGCGACTACTTGGCCCGACCGACTAAGCATTTAGGTAACGGCATTAGGTTCTAGCGATTGCTGTAATGAAATGCTTAAAATTAGCTGAGAACAATGGTCTCTGCGTTGCGTGAAAACACTGACAGATCGTTTGTTACGGCTTCATTCGGACGGGATATAAAATTCTGGTTGGCTTCTTTGGACGCCACCCCTGGAATTCACAGATCGAACTATTTGGGTACAAAAACGAAATATTCACTTTGGTTTAAATCACTGTCCATCGTAAACTTTATCGTCAAGAATAATTGAATTCTGTTGTTCGATTTGTACCGCAAACTTTTCAATCAATCGACCATACACGAGCAAAGGGATTGGCACTGTACCTTAAACGCTATCTTAGAACTGTAACTGTAACTGTGCCCTGAATGTGAAAAAAGTGCAAAAGTTTCTCGTGTGGTAGCAAATTAGATTAATTATTAGAATAAAAAACAAGCGGTTCAGCAAACTTTGGAGAATTTTTTTGGAAAAATAGACTTCAATGGCCGCAAGTTCGTCTACAGGGTCTGAATATTTAATTTTTGATTGAATTTCTAGTCTTTCTTATGTTTTTATATTAATAAAATTTTACGTTTCTTTTGTTAAGTAAATATTCTTCATCCATGAAAAATACGGTAACTTATCTTTCTTGTTTATAAGAGTCGCGATATCTTGGAATTACGAAAAGAGGTAAGTATGTGGGGCTAGATGAAATAACTAAACCGAGTATACTTATCTATTATCAACACCGAGAAACTTTATGATTGTTAAGATATTGGGTCTAATTATTGAATCCGCATGGAAATCGAATTCGTTGCGGAAAAAATTTTCGATCGAAAATGTTCATGCGATTATTGATACCGTCGATAACCTGCTTTACCATACCTTAAGTAAACTGTGTTATCAACAAATTTGACAAGTTTGAAATATGAAATAAATTGTCTTAGCAGAGAACGTACGTATATATACGTTCTCTGCCGGCAGTAGTCATGATTCTCACATATGGGATATGAGTGATTTGAATTTGTTGGTGTGTTTTTGTTTCTTCTCTCTAAATTACACATTTAAAACATAATTTAATGCGTTCTCAGGTATTTTTTTACATAAATACTTACAAATGCTCCATTTTTGACAATTTACGCAGTTCACTGATCAACGGATAGATTTCGACAAATATTTTCGATTTTGCGGTTTCAATGATTTCGAAATTAGCGCCATCTATTAGCCACGGAATGTATTTTATCGGGTCGGCAAGTAAGTTCAACTGCATCCAAAACTTAATTTTCGATACGGTTTCAATGATTTCAATGTAATAATTTTCGGTCGAATTGTTAAGTTTTTCGATCAAAACGGATTCAATAATTAGACCCAATATAATCGATTTATGAGCCCTTTGTAGAAATTTTTATTTCGATATCTTCATTGGTTCTGATTCATTCATGTAAAGTGAAATATTGTGATAAAAATTAAAATTGTGTTGTAAATAAGTACGTAGTCGGATTATGTCTATTTTCAACTCGTAATACATATGTACATATGTATATAAAAGTATATGTGAAGGTAGTCCAGGTAAAGGTACTTATTCAATAGCCTTCGCTCAACTTATGGTTAACATAATTGGCCTACTGAGCAAATTATTCGCAACACCATCACCCATCTTGAGACCCAGCATTCCTTATTGGCTAAAATTGACCGATAGACCATCTTCAGCACGCAGTGAAGAAAACATAGCAGCCGTAGCTGAGACCGTGGTGAGTCGATTCAGCAACATTCGCAGCAACTTGAACTGTCGTATGGAACGACTTGGCAATTTTACGTCGGGATCTTGAATTGCAAGCATACAAAATACATCTACTTGGCGCTATGGGCTGTTGAAAAGTTCCAAAAAGATCCGACGTATAGATTTTGTTCACCGGTGAGTTGTCGCATTTAGGACGTAGTACAAACTGAAAAGATTCAAGAGCTGCCATTTCAACCAGAAAAAACAACGGTTTGGTATGGTTTGTATGCCGGTGGCATAAGCGGTCCATATTTATTCAAAAATGATGTCGGTGAGAACGTAACCGTCAATGGTGACCGTTATCGCGGCGTGATAACCGACTATTTATGCCTGAAATTGAAGCTCGTAATCTTGGCGACATTTGGTTTCAACCAGACGGGAGTGGCGCCATTTTGTATGGGGAAATCTAGAAAACTAGTGAGATAATCTACTCAACAGCCTAAGTCTCGTAACAACAACATGGTAAGCGTGATAGCCGCATCCGCTTTCCGTGAGAAGTTGTGGAAGTTAAGTAAATTATTGGGATGTACTTATTTGATAAAACTGAAAACTGATTTGAATAATTTATTTTAAAAGTGTGCAGGCCTGGTTTTCCCCTCTACGGTTCTGATAGCAGATGATTTAGTGCCAGCTTTGCACAATTCGTAGCTACCTAAAATTTGATTTGTAAGGTATTATTTTAATTCTAGACGCTGACTGATTTGCAACACATCTTTTTGGACAAAGATTAGGCCACCAAAACTTGGATCAAATATGCCTTAGTGAACACTTTTAGGTTTGATAATTATTCCCACAAACTTAAAAAAAGAAATAGGTACCAAGGAATTTTCATAAATTATTTCTAAGTGACAGATTTTTGAGATTAAGGTTTCATTTTCAATCAATATATATACATATATATGACGCAATTCCATCAGCTGTATTTACCATATAATAGAATATCTAAATATAAAATAAGTGTAAATTTTTCTTACAATTACGTTCTAATTTTAAAATCCTATAATAGCTAATGAAAAATATAACAATTTATGAAAAAGCTTATGTAAAATTTACAATATTAATAACCGGGGAAAATTGTTAAATGGGTTCCTGTTTAAAGTACTCGTGCTTTAAGCATGCCAATGCGGAGGGTCGTGATCGAAAATCGTATGATAGCATTTGCTGCATTATAGTAAACAAAAAATTATTTAGTCAATTTTTATGATGTAAACTGTTTTTTTAACTTACACTTAATAGATCATTGGAATAATCACATAAATTTGAACACAACTCTTTTGGTTGTTTTGGAAGACGCGGTGGAAAATGTTCTCTTGAAAGCGAAATTGATTGGGGCCACTGTTGAGATGTGGGACGTCCAGTTAACCTGAAAAGGAATTAATAAGGACATTGGATCTCAAATTAGTTCCATTAAATATTTGTTCCATTAAATATTTTCTCTATATAGTATATAAAAGTTCAAAAATCAACAAAATTGTGGAAATAGTTTTTCAACACTTACTCAAAAACTCTATCCAGTTGATTAGCTTCTGATGTGCCTGGGAATAGAGCCTTGCGTGAAAACATTTCAGCTATGATACAAGCAACACTCCAAATGTCAACCGAACTATTGTACGATTGGGCCAACAGGACTTCAGGTGCACGATACCAAAGTGTCACCACTACGGATGTTAGTTTCATTTCAAAATCATATGTTTTTGCCAATCCAAAATCAGCAATTTTCAGATGCCCTTGCGAAGAAATGAGTAAGTTTTGTGGTTTTAAGTCACGGTGAATAATTCGATGGGAGTGCAAAAAGTCCACCCCGGTCAATAGTTCACATGATAAGCGCTATTGTTCAACATTTTATTATTATATTATTTAAGACCGACACATATGTCTGCAGTTAAGTATTCACCTGTATTGTAACTGGTGGCATTCCCGATTTTGGAAGACGTTCAATCAAATCAGACAGATCTTGTTCCAAATGTTCAAAAACTAAAAGTACCATCAACTGATCCTCGCGTTCAAGAACTTGGCACACTTCAAATAGTCTAAAGAATTAAATAAAAAAATATATTTTTATATCTGTACATTATCAAATTATGATTATGAGTTCAGAAATTATGCTCATCAGTTGGATTACTCATATATAAACATGTACATTAATGCATTTTAGACAGGGGTCACTGAAACCGTTGAAATCGAAATTCAAATTATTACGGTCGCTACAGCGTTTCTTATGGAAAGGGGAGAGAGTGGCGAACGGAGCGAGACATTCTTTGAACGCGTTTTTCTCATAATGGTGTTTTTCAAAAGGGTTGCCACCCTCAAAGGAAGAGGCTTGAAGATATCTAGTTCCAATTTGGAGAGAACATTTTTAACGACATTCTCTATCGCGTATTCGATACTTTTGGTTCAAATCGACGCCATTTTGTAGAATTAAAAAAAAAAAAAACAAAAAGCTTCCAGAGCGCGATAGCGCATATCCTACAGATTAATAACCTTTTTGAAATTTTTGTTTTAGATCAAAATTGCGGCTGCATCGTAGATATCGTACAGGACCATTTTTTTATAAGTGTCATTTCAACAATTTATTTAACTATTAAACGCCCAATAAATAAGCATATAAAAATCATTTTCTATTCATCAAGAATGTAAAATTGGACCGATTAGTTAATTTCAATATTGAAAAACAAAATCGCGAAAATCAGTGATTTTTCGGAGGGTCACACTGAGATAATCTCTTAAGGAGATAAAAGTAAGCAATGTTATACTTTCATGTTGTGTGCCACGACATACTGTACGTAGAGCGAGAGAGAGAGAACTCTTCGAAAGAAATTGCATTAGTTTTCGGACTAACCTGTGTGTAAGGTAAATTATTTGGTAAATATACTTTGTCTGGCAACATTAATAATCAGTCAATCAGTTTTAAACGACAAGAGCGACACGACAATGAAGCGGGCACTCCAATAACATAAATTTAACTCAGAGTAAATGAGTACTTCTATCACTTGTATATGTGTGATTCAATAGAAAATGAGTATGTGAGAGGGATGTTGTATTCTCGCTAAAAGTTAGGGACACAGCTCTTAGAATTGCTGTTCCTCTCATTGAAGAGAATGATTCAGTGATATTGTGGTGACTTTTTGGTTGGCAATTTCTCCCTTTAACCGGAGAATGTTCACTATCAGCTGTAGCGCAAAGTTACAAACAAATGCACTCATATACATCCATGAGTATATCAAGTGTAGCTAACAGCTGATTTATACGAATACCAGAGAACTTCAAAAATGCATACACAAATATACTCATAAGTAAAAACAAGCTACTAATTGCTGGCATTATCGCCAGATGTGGAAATAAATTTGCTTATGGAATTAGGTGTTTTTATTAAGTATATACATACATACATATGTATGTACATATGTATATTATATGATGATAAAATTGTACATATGTATCCAAAAAGACAACGTTCCTCTGAAG
Organism: Bactrocera neohumeralis; assembly: GCF_024586455.1. Classification (NCBI taxonomy): domain Eukaryota; kingdom Metazoa; phylum Arthropoda; class Insecta; order Diptera; family Tephritidae; genus Bactrocera; species Bactrocera neohumeralis. The sequence continues at coordinate 32,499,935 of NC_065921.1, forward strand.
TTTCTGGCTAATACAATATACATTTTGAAAATACGGCAAAAGTGGTAATTTTTAGGAAATGAAATATCGTAGGGTTTGAAGTGAATCTTTTATTGGCGCGGTAGCAAGATTTATCGATAAGAAGTGTACAACATTTAAAGATCTTTAGTGATATGTATGTATGGATGTTGTAATAAAAATCTTTGGTCTTGAAAAGTATGCACATTTTTAACGAAGTTGCATTGAGCTCTGTTTTGATATTTGATAGCAACAACGCAGTAAGTCACGACAATGTATTTATTTGAAAAATACCCAAATATTTTCACGAAAAATTATTCTATTTATTTCACTCAAATATTTTCACCAAAAACTAGTAAATTAAGTATATTTCACATACAGTAGAGGCCCGCTAATCCGGAAATGGCCTAATCCGGATTCCACTGTAATCCGGACAGGGTTAAAAAACTCAAAATTTCTATTATGTCCCTTGTAATCCGGACCGACATTCTCTATCCGTATTCTCTAATCCGGATCACATGTTTATTATTCACTATATTCGCTTTTATGCTTTATGGGTTTAAGTTTTTTTTTGTTTTTTTGGAACATGTGTATTATTTGTTATAATAAACAAACAGAAATTTATAAATATTTTTTCATACTACATAGTTCTGATATGTCTTTGGTAATCCGGATTTCCTTATATTCCGGATAGGGGCCGATTTTAATTGATCCGGATTAGCGAGCCTCTACTGTATTAACAAAAGTAACTACTTTTTTGATTACAATTTAGATGCTTCTCTATGCTTCTTCTTAACTCAAAAAATTACGTCACAACATAGCGCAATAGTGCAATTTGTTTTTGTAACAATTGTCACAGCCTGAACTGAAAAAAGTAACGATAAATTTTTGTCGTAATCTTGTATTCTATCATTCTTGCATGCGTCAAAGGACATGCTAGCGCATGGTTGCATCCTGTTCCCATGAACATCTCGGATAATTTGTTCATTATCCCTATGCGTAAGAAAGGGATGAGTGATCAGATGCACACAAGAGTTTCGTCAATTCAGCTTTAAGAAACTCATAGAAACATTAACGAAATCTCTGATACGCGGTCTAAAATTCTATTCGGAGTTCTCTTTAAAATCAAATGCACAGATGGGAATCAAAACATCAGTATGTTGAAGAAATTAATAATTTTCAGCTAGTTTCACTCATTTTAGGAAGCGAGTTGGCTCAAAATTATTTCAAAATATTTTGGAGCAGTTACCACGTGGGGTTTGCCAAAAAGGTATTCATAATCATTTATATTTTCGTGAGTAACCTAATATACCCAAAGTTATCGCCCCAATAACATTACATTTACATTAAAATAAAATGCGGTCCTAATTTCAGGAACTCTTTTAATTCATTAAAAAATTTACTTACTTAACAATATTTGGATGATCTGAGGCATTTAAATGTTTCAGCAAAGCAATCTCTCGTAGTGTTGACATGGGAACTCCATTGTCCGTTATAGGTATGCGAACTTTTTTGATAGCGACAATTTTTCCTGATTGATTATCTTTTGCACGATATACAGTTCCATAGGCTCCTTAGCAAATTACGGTCAATAAATTAGGAGGTAATTGGCAATTTAATGATTTACGTAATTCCAAAGTTCCAGTTCCGAAGTTAGATATTAAACGTAAGTTAAATGAGCGAAAGAAATGGAAAAAAAAGCGAAACAAAAATTATACAAATGAAATCAATAATCCGAAACATGTTATTTTAGTGTAATATAATATATTAATGTGAGAAGAAAAAAAGCAAATAAGTGAAATTCCATAATAATCCTCATAACACTACAAACCATTTTGGTGTTCAAACTATACACACTGAAAACCGTTAAATAAAGGAAATTTCATTTGTTATCTAGGAACCAACTTTTTGTAACTCTTGCGTTATGCTTTGTGTTTGATATTTCAACAGTGAGATCTCATTGACTCAAGCTTTCTAAGAGGTTTTGATCCAAAATATGAATATAGTCAGATGCTGTCATTCGTCCCATAATCCTGTGACATTTTCCCCCCCATTCCAATTCATACAACCCTATAGCAACAACGAACCACCACAAAATTGTAGGGTTGTCCTTACGTGCCTCGACGATAGTAGCGCCACATCCACTGCCTCTCATCTGGTCCAAATAGATTTATTTCGGTCTCGTCAGGTCAGATCAGATCACTTTCTTCCAAATCTTGATGTTGAAATTTTATGCGAAATTATTACGAATGGAAGTAGATCAATGAATCCTGCGCGCTCATGGTGGGAATGTCTCTCTCGAAAGAGATTCTCTATCAGGCTTGTTGATTCCTTTGTATCGGTTTCATTTAAATATATCAAATCATGTGATAAAAAAGGAACCTTATAAAAAAACCTTTAGGAATAATAATATCTTAACGTTAAAAAAATTAAATGTAATAGATTTCTTTTGTTTCCATCGACAAAACACTTGCACATCCAATAATTGCGTCTACAAGGTGCTTTCCAAAGTAAAAAAGACTTAAAAAAAATCAGAACAAATGTTTTTTTCGGCAAAATCAATTTATTTTATTTAAAATAGTCTCCTTCTGCTTCAATACAGCTATTTGCATGGTCCAAAAGCATGTCGAACGAGTGTTTTAGCTCGTTGGCCCGTATGGCCGCCAGTATGACGACGCAAGCCCTTTGAATGGCCTCTACGTCTGCATTTCATGGGCAAATAAATTTTTCCGAAAAGGAATAAGTCGCACGGTGCCATATCAGGTGAATACGGTGAGTGGTTAATGGTTAAAATGTGATTTTTGGTCAAATAATCGGTCACAAGCGTCGATCGATGAGACGGATTCTGAGCAATTTTTGGTCGTCAGTCAATTTGTGCGGAACAAACCGTGCACACACCTTTCGTAAGCTCAAATGTTCGGTCAAAATGCGATAAATCGATGTGAGAGATATTCAATTCCATTTCCATGAATTTCAATAATGATTTCGGCTGATTTTTGATGAATTCACGCACAGTTTCGATGGAATTTCAGATGATCACGGATTTTGATTGGCCCACATATTGTTCGTCATTTATGTCCTCACGACCACTTTGAAAACATTGAAAGCACTCGTGCACTCTGCCACGGGATAGGCAATCATCGCCATAAACTTGTTTCATCAATTGAAACGTTTCGGTAAAAGTTTTACCAAATTTTAAAACAAAATTTAATGTTGGCTCTTTGTTCGAAGTTCATTTTTGCACCAATAACACAAACACACTGAGACACTTAAAACGCAATAACTTAACTTCCAATCGATGAAATGTCATGACTAGACAATCAATGGACAATCGATAAAGATAGCAAATTCTAACGCACTAGTCGACATATGGATGGCGCCACCAGGGGGCGCTAGATTCAAAGAAGTCCTGTTTACTTTGGAAAACACCTTGTATACTCAAACAATTGATCGAATGAGTTTACGCGCACAGCTTCCCGCAATGAACTCATCGATGCAAGTGAGCTCGATAGCACGCTAGTTACAAAAAATGGAAATAGTACCGGTATTGTTAACAGTACTTTTAGCGCATCAAAATATTTTATTTATGATCAGCAAAGCAATAATGAGTAGTCGAAAAAGTCTTTTCGTGTTTCTAATCAAACTTCAACTTATTTTTTTTTTTTTTATATACTAATAAATAAAGAAATCGACCTTTTTGCCATTTTTCCGCTAAGTGATTAGTGTTGAACTTTCATCAGTATAAATGGAAATTTCGAATTTTCCAGAACGGAAGTGAGCTAACCATTGTTGTGCTTCACGAACTGATACAGCATCGCCTCCGTAAATTTTACAAAATATAGCGAATTTCTCCATTATTTTCACTCATTTTTGAACAGATCTAACTTTTTTTCAACTTCCCCGAATTTAATTTATTAAATGAAGCTTAAAATATCACCTTTCCAACACTATATGGTATGACACAATGTAGCAGCACTGGAGATATACGACTGCAACGACAACTATTGACAAAATACGAAAAGACTTTTTCGACTACCCAATATTAAAAAATTGATTAATAAACTAAGGAGTTGTATACATAAATATTTGAGTATGAAAAAACTGTTTCAAATTGGTTCCGCATCTTCAGTTTTCTTTGAGTGGACAACAAGCGACTTTTTGTTGTTATCAGTCTTAAAGAAAATTTTCGCCAGGAAGAAATTTAGCGACGATGACTGCACATTAAGGTTGGGAAGTTGGAATATTTTAAGACAAATTTTCTTTTAATCGATTTTATGAGTCAACGAAAAAAATCCTTATTAACTGGAAAACTCATAGTCTGTTTGACGATGAATATCTTGTGAACCTTAACTTAATCGAAATTGCATTAAAATATATATATGTATATGTATATTATATATACAAATATTGCCAGGATCGAATCCGGGAAAAAACTTCATAATTTTTAAGAAAGCTTGGCCACTTTCACTAAAATACCACACAGAAAGAATTCGTGTTGATTGCAAAATGTTTTAATAATACTCAGGTATACTTGAGAACATATTTTACTTATAAATATATAAATCATACAGTGACCGAAATGTTCCGCATAAGGTTATTATTAAGTATGTATATCAAATGCTAAGATATTTTACGAATCAACCAATATTACGGTATAAAGTTAACCGGTAGTTTCTTATATTATGGGTATGGTATTTAAGTGTAGTATTGACCGGATTTTATCTATGTACATTTGGCATTACTACATATTATTAATAAAAATCTATGTCCTCTGAGTTTCATTAAGATACTTCACATAACATCACCAGGATATCTCTCTAAGTCCAACTGGACGTTTTAAAATCCTGATATTAGTTTTAAACCGATTTTATTCGTTTTAGGCGGAAAGGTACACTGAAAACAACGCTCACTGACTTTCACTAAGATAACTTACACACTGACTGATATATGCGTTATAAAGTCAGTGGGAAGTTAAAAATCTTTCTATTAATATATGAGGGCTAAGAAAGTATTGACTTGATTCCACCCATTTTTAGTATATAAACATACATAAGAAAAGGAGTCTCTTCGAATTTCTAAAATATATAGATAAAAAGTTCGCAATATGAACTGGGTACCACATATCTGGGGCCATAAACAGTTGTAGTCCGATTTGGATAAGTTTTAGTCGTTACATATGTAAGTAGCACACCTCAAATGCACTATTTGTGCAAAGTTTTATCCGGATAGATTGATTAGTTCTTGATTTGTATATTGAAAAGTGAAAGAATCAGTTGGAATTTAAAATTGTACTATATAGGATGTAGGAGAGTCCCATTTTCGTAGTGTGATATGCGAATGTCAGAATTGCCTGCCGAATTTGGTTTATATCGGTCATGGAGGCCCGTCGTCCAAATTTCATATCGGCTCATATACAGCCATCTTGTTTCATCTCGGTTCTTAAAAGATTTGTCCTGAAAGTATATTGAACCTATTAGTGGTCAGGGCCCCGACTATTTTTTCGAACTTTTTTGCCCACAGGTGTCCACAGGTGTTATGGGCGTGAAAGTGATCCAATTACACCCATCTACAAATTTGCCGTGCGATTCTGTACTGTGATACAGTCTCAAGTCTCTAAATTTGAGATTTTGAGTTAGAGACAATTTTTGAGACTTGAGACGATTTTGCTATTCTGTAAGTGACAGTCACAAAATCTATTACATTTCATTATTCAGAGATGTTTTTAAACTTGAATGAAAATAAATATGTCGATAAAAAATATTAAATTTTCTATAACATAGTTAAAAAACATATTTATCAATTTAAATAGAAATATATCTTGACTTTGTTTCATAATATTTACGAAATTTATGTAAAATTGATTTATTTTTAACCTTTCCGTGTTTGAGTTGCTTACAAAATATAAAAAACGACAATCGATTAATTTCTATGATGATCTCTATTGAGTATATTCAAAATGGCAGACAAGAGTTCTTTTTGGTTTTGTGCCTGCTAACTACCAGGTCTCAAATTTGAGGCAATATTTTGAGACTAACGCTAGAGACTGTTTAGTGAATAGTAACTAGTCACAAATTGAGATTTTACCTCAAAATGTCTCAAATAGATACTAGAGACTGGTTACAGAATCCCGCTATTATTCTCATTTTTTTGCCAAGGAATATGTACGTCGACAAAGTTCCATTACGATATCTCGAGTTTTACCCAAGTTACAGCTTGCACGGACAGCCAGTCAAGTAGACATACATAAGTATGTAAGTATGTACCTTTGCATTCACACATGGAATGAACAATAAGAAATATGTACGAAATTTCGTTAAAAGTGAATCTAGAAATGATAAAGTGTTGGCATACTTTCATTTTATTCTTATCTGTTTTAAATACTTTTTATTATCAAGAAGTGCCCACATATACATTTAATATGGTATATGTATACATACATATGTATTTCACACATACCAATACACATGTATTTATTTCTATGAAAGTACAGCTGTTGGTACTGACTAAGGCACCGAATTTAAATCCATGTTTTAAAAACTCCAAAATACATTATAAGTTAAGATTTCTACCTTTCGCATAACATTTACACAAACCTCTATATTCATAAAAAAACTCGAGTATAATCTTATACTAAGTAATAAAAAATTATAAAATTTCGTTAAAAATATTTTGAGAGCATTGTACATACATATGTATGTATGTATGTACTCATATTCGGTTTAATACACCCAACAAACTAAATATTTCACCTTCCTCCGAACACAATGACATCACTTCAAGACTTTTTAGATCAATTCTGAATTCGTGTCTAGCCAAACAACTAAACGTCTGTGAAATGTTCGTTGATTCGTTTGCCAAAATGACGAGAACTTATGGGTACAATCGTGGATGAAATATAAGCGGCGGAGAGGCAGAAAAGCGGACATACTATGAGAATGTCAACGAATTCGACAAAATATTTAAGTCGAAATGAATTGGCTATGGAAATATGTATGTATGTATGTACATATTTTGCTTTTATCTTGCATTTCACCAATGGCTTTACAACAAACAGCTAAAAATTCAGTTGGTGATTTAGTGCACCTACAAATAAGAATATGTTTTATGCGACTATACGAGTATACACAAGTATGGTTTCATAGTATCAAACAAAGAACATAGAACAAACTAACATGGTGTCACATCCAGAAGGACAGGCCGCATAGTCTATAAGTTTTATACTTATGTATATAAATAATCAGTGGCTTGTCCAGGTCCGTCTGTACAAACGTGAACTAGTCTCTCAGTTTTGAAAGAAATTTGAAAATGCTCCCCACGAAGAATTGTCACAAGAACTATTATCGGACTACTATAGCATATAGCTTCCTTACAAATTGATCGTTTAAATGAAGTATGGAAAACTTTCATATTTCGCAAATTATTTCCACGAAATTTTACGTAGATTATTGCCTAAGAAGAAATATCTTCAGATCGGTCCACCACAGCCCATATGTATGCATGTACATACATAGCTGCCATTCAAACTGATATTTCAAATTCAAGTTTTTTCTTCTTTTTATTTTTCTCTTTTTTATATCGAATCCATAATGTTTGAGGAGTTTTGTGTGAAATTTTTGATTTGATTGAAATTGACGAAGTTACGAGTATTTTTATACCCTGAACAGGGTATATTAAGTTTGTCACGAAGTTTGTAACACCCAGAAGGAATCGTCGGAGACCCTATAAAGTATATATATAAATGATCAGTATGTCGAGCTGAGTCGATTTAGCCATGTCCGTGTGTCTGTCCGTCTGTCTGTCTGTATATATACGAACTAGTCCCTCAGTTTTTAAGATATCGTTTTGAAATTTTGCAAACGTCATTTTCTCTTCAAGAAGCTACTCATTTGTCGGAACGGCCGATATCGGACCACTATAACATATAGCTGCCATACAAACTGAACGATCGGAATCAAATGCTTGTATGGAAAACTTTCACATTTGACAAGATATATTAACGAAATTTGGTATATGTTATTTTCTAAGGCAAAAATGTAATCTCCGAAGAAATTGTTCAGATCGGTTAACTATAGCATATAGCTGCCATACAAACTGAACGATCGGAATCAAATGCTTGTATGGAAAACTTTCACATTTGACAAGATATATTAACGAAGTTTGGTATATGTTATTTTCTAAAGCAACAATGTAATCTCCGAAGAAATTGTTCAGATCGGTTAACTATAGCATATAGCTGCCATACAAACTCAACACATTTACTAACATAAATGCACCTGTGAAGGGTATTTAGCTTCGGTGCAACCGAAGTTAACGTTTTTTCTTGTTAATGTTGCATTAGGAGCATTTTACATCAGATTTTTAGTGTTCAAAACCTTAAACCGTTATCCCCGTAACTTCCTTTTTTCAAAGTCGGTGCCCTTCAAAACATCAAAACTACTGCACCGATTCTTTTGGAATATATAGCACTATTTCTGTATATAATTTACGAGGTAAGCCCGAAATACATATATTTTCAAATTTGTTAATAATTTTTATATAAGATAATTTCTAAATTGTTAATAATTTTTATTTTAATTAATCATTTAATAAATTTTAATAACAAAGCAGACGATATTTTAGTTAAAAGCCTGTTTTTTTTTAAACTGTTCTAAAAATAAAAAATTAGAATTTCGGAAACACTATTTACGTTATCTGTGAAAATTTAACGAATAAACCTTAATATCCGAGACACGTTCGAATAATTGCCGCTAAATCTTATACAACATTCCTCAAATGTCGGACATATTTCGAAAAACATGCTGAAATATATTCTAAAGAATTGGGTTATAAAATCCGTTAACATACAGTCAGATTATTATATTCGTGGTATAAGGGATATGTTGATATTGATTTGGTACGCTTTTGGGATGTTAGTGAATGTGTTTATGTGATATTCGCTTTGATACATGAATTATCCATTGTAAAATTTAGTTTATTTTATTTAACATAACTAATAAGGGGAAATGTTTACTTTCATTGGTGGCGTTTTTTAAGTGGCGGGTCCCAAACTCAGCGCACAACCGTGGGGAGGAATGGTTCGCCTTCTGATTTTAGCCAGCCTTCAAACGGATGTTCTTTGGCTACCCAGAGGAACGATGAGTTGTATGAGATATACGACGACATTGACATACTTAGTTCAGATAATTGAAATACAGCGGCTACGCTGGCTAGGCCATGTCGTCCGAATGGACGAAAACACTCCAGCTCTGGAAGTATTCGACGCAGTCCCCGCTGGGGAAAGCAGACGAAGAGGAAGACCTCCACTCCGTTAAAAATACCAGTTGGCCTCGCTTGGAATCTCCAATTGGCGCCACATTGCGAAAAGAATATACGACTGGCGCGCTGTTGTTAAATCGGTTATAACTGCGTAAGCAATGTCTACGCCAGTAAAGAAGAAGAATAGGGGGAAATATTCGCGGTTGGGGTCGAATTTGTCTATTTTAAAACTATGATTTTAGAGTATAATAATATTATATTAATATATGTTTCTGTTTTTAATGACATAATTATTTTTATGTAAATTTTAATTCGTTAAAAGCAAAAAGCAAAGAGTAATGCTAGTTACGACTGAAGTGGTGGTTAGCATAAAATGTCTTCATTAAATTCACAGTTCTACCTCCTACTCTCTATTATTAATTTAATAATCTGGATTTATATGAATCTACAACATACAGACGTTAATGTGTTTTACTTAATTTAAAAATTACCTGTGCCAATGACATTGAGCTCTTCATAGTTTAAGGATTCGCTGTCTTCACAATGCGCCGCCGAGGACATTATCCAATTTTCTTTCCGCATTAAAGCAGTTTTAATGGTTTAATTAAAATGTTCTGTTTTCCTTTCTCCTTTATTTTATTTTTGATTATTTTGCGTTATTTCTTTTAACAATTTAATTTGTATTCACACTTATTTGTTGCCAAACTATTTTTTTGCGGTTGTTAAACACGATTCTTTTAAGCTTTTATTCATATTAAAAAATGAAATCATTAGCGAAATAATAACAATCCGAGATGAAGTACATACATATATGTATAGGTACATACGCGTGTATGAAGAGTAATGCAGAGTGGACAAGGTCAAGAAAGCAACGAAAGCTAAAAGCAGCTGTAAAAACAGTTTATGGTCAATCCGAAGTGAGCGGATCAGTGCAATAATTCGCTCCACAACTCAACTCTGCAGCTGAGACTTGGAAAAACACACACCGTGAATCGATTAGTGGTCAAGACAACTTAACAAAAGTATTGTACAATATTGTTTGTTGCAATTGCTTAGGGAAATGTTGAAAATAATAGACAGTTATATGCTCTCTCTGTTACTAAGTACTTACAAGCATAAGTATATACATATGCATTGGATCAATATACATATGTATGTATGTATGTACATAGTTTACGTATATTTTAACGGGTTTTGTAGCGCTAATGATTCCTGTACATTATATGCATCCATATATACTTGTACATACAAATGTACATATGTTATTTGGAAAGAGAACCAAGTAGTGAAATTGGGAAGTACTGCTTCTCATAACGATACAAGAAATAATTCAAGTGTGATGTTTTTATAAACACTTTATTACATACTAAATATGTATATATGTATATAATATTATAACGGAGAAAAAAGGTTTTGAAGTTTCTGAGATTGTGGGTTCTAAACGTCAGCGAGGTAAAGTTGCCTGTTGAATCTGACCCAAGTTAAAGAGTCATTAGTAAAATGGTTGTATTTGCAAAATATCACCACTATAGAAATTAAGAACTGTTGCCATTTGACACCTATTTTGTCAAATTGTATACAAATGAACGACAAGGATCAGGCACTTTATGCTATGTTCGGACCGACATTGAAAACATTTTGAAAACACATTTGTGGGTTGTGGAATCTAAGTCGTTCGGACCGACAATGTGTGTTTTCGATGAGTTTTCACTGACAACTATTTTTCAATCAATAGGGGGATTCTCTTGCTCTTGCAAGATTGCACGATGACACAAAATGCAAAAATCCTATACCGAAATATGCAAAGCCAAGAGAGCACCCATTGCAGAATCTAGTGGTATATGACGGCACGAAAATAAACATGGGTTTTGGTCTGATTGCAAATAATTTTCTGCGTGTGTTTGTTGTTGTGCCGTTGCACCAAGAGGAAAATTCTGCAATTCGTGCACCGTGCAAGGGTTTTGCAAGAGCAAGAGAATCCCCCTAATATGACAATATCAAGTGACAGCTGTATTTGTATATGGAATGTAAACAAATATCAAGTGACAATTTAGGGCCGGCAAAATATGTCTTCCAATAAAATCGATTAAACTAGAGCAGGTACCGATAATAATGAGTGGAATGTAAGTTTTCAAGTAGTTTTCAGCGAAAACTGTGTTTTCGTTTGACAGATTTTACATGGACGAAAACACAAGCTTTCGTGCGAAAACCAGTTTTTCGTTTTCGTGGGAAAACATGTTTTCATTGTCGGTCCGAACATAGCATTACGTTTAAAATAAATATGCTGTCAAACTTACATAGTAATCGTCTTCTTTCTTGCATGACGTCACGAACTAATGTTTTTTCTGTCAAACGGATTCCAAAATAGTGAGGGGACAATACTTTTGTAATCTTGAATTCCTTAATTCATGGTTTTGGCGGAAACATATGTAGGTCATCAAACTACTTTTGTCATTTTAACTAGTCAATTATGTGAATAAAATAAAGACGGAATATCGATTTCATTTTCGAGTAGGAAAACGAATGAAATTCCGAACTCGACTTGTAAATTTATTCAAAATTCATTTTACTGCAATTTAATGTTGCATGCTTTTAGGCTGTTAGGCACCATTACATACATATGTATGTATATGGATTGAGATATTTTTGATTGAATGTAGGCCTATTCAAGATTTTCACTAAGAACTATACATATTCTCTACCTACGAGGTTAGGTTAGGTTAGATGGCTGATCAGAGATCGCACGTGGACTGATCAATGTAGTTCTTTGTGAAGCCATTGAAAATAAGAACTCCTATGTTCGGGCTTACAGATCGGCAAACGCTTAGTAGCCAAAACAAATTTGCAAAGGTAAGATGTCTGAAGGTATGTATGCGCCCCCAAGTGTCTAAGCCTTGACCTACCAAACGCGGGAAAGTCAAGAAGAAAATGCTGAGTTGTTTCTGCCGCATCTTCTTCCAAACAACTTCTGCACACGGCGTTACACATAGACATACATATGTACATATGTACTGACAGTAATACGAGAGAATTTCCATCCGCACTAACTTAAACAAAATATTGATAAACTCCTTGATCGATTTTACTAATATACATATGTATGTATGTACATAAGTATGTACGAATATTAGATACGTGCATATATGCAAATTTAAAGTGTCTGTAGCGATTAGAAAAACCGGAATGTAATTAGAACAAGTAGCATCTACATTCATACATACCTATGCATGTATCCATAAACTTACATACATACATATGCTATATATGTAGTAAATAACATGCATAAATCACAGGTAAAGTAGCTTCAAATAAGTCACATAACAAAGAGCTAAAGAGTAACAAGACGTTTCTGCGGCTGAGTGTTATGTTGCAGAAGCACAGAATGAAAACTTTGCCTTTACAGAACTCAACAGACACAATGGTGCACGGAGTGTATAGAGAGATACTAGAACACACATTGCTGCCGTTAAAAACAGTGCTGTAAATTATTCTTCTGTTGCTTCGGCACGATTAGGACCGCAATTTTGCTTGGCTGACGTCTGCTGGCTGCAACTGCGGCAGCTCAGCGGTATTCTGCTGTTCAGCTGCTGGTAGTACAGTGACCCCATTGTACAAGAACATACATATGTATGCTTATATCTTTGTATGGATTCGAATATACATGTTTATCTATATTTTAGCACACGTTTGAACATACATTTGTACATTAACAGGCATCTATTGTTGATCGATCGACGAGCAAGTATGTATGTATGTATATGCATATATAGGTACAAAACTAGATTACTACCTATACAAACATACTCATGTATGTACATACATATGTATGTAAATATGTAAAATATGTATTTACTCGTGTAGGTTGTCATCTCGAGCATCTCTGTAAGTTGCCAACATCTACATAAGTGTGTATGTAAAAAACAATAATTGCCCAAGCCCATGAGTACATTCATATGTACATATGTATGTAGGCACAACCGCACGCGGCTGTTATTGAATGTACATGCAGTGTCAGTACATATGTATGTATGTATTTGAAGAGTACTGATTAGGCGGTAAATAATGCGATAGTAAACTGCATGTTTGCTTTTGGTGTAGTTCTTTATATAACGCGTTCGGGAGAAAGTAAACAATTATATACACATATACCTACATCACAGGAAAAAATTTTACAAGTTTATTAACACATCCGCTGGACGTAAACGCGATTTTATACAAAAAACTACTGCAAGGGTGTCAATTCGCTAGCAGTTGCGTTGAAATGTGGTCCGTGCGATAGCCAGCTGTCGAAGGCGAACACATAACAGAAAGGCCAACAAGCAAAAGCTGTTTGGAATAGCGGCGATGAGAACGATCGATTGAATAGACGTTAGGTACATAAACACATGCGAACATTTCTATGTATGGATAACAAGCACCTATATACATATGTACATATACATATATACATATAAATACATATATCTAAACAAACGAGACGTGTGAATACGAAGAGCAGAAACAGCAGAATGCTGAAGAGAACAAAAGGCAATAGTGAACGAATAGCGCTGGCGATGTTAAATTTACCTTCGTACAAACGTATATATGCATGTGTGTTTATAAATTTGCACATTTGAATTTCGTATACTATGTTATTTGAATACCTAACTGCTTTCTATTGAGCATTAACAACGATTAATACATGTACATAAGTATGTACATTCTTATAACAGAGAGAGAGCAAGCAAATTGCCTTTGGAACGGCTTAATGGATCTTCTTGTTCGCCATTCCATTGACCATGGTTGTGACAAGTAGCTCTACTACTAAGGCCACCACCATGCACAGCACAAAGCATTATGACGTCGTCGAAGTCATCAACGCAGTCGCAGACACTGTCGCCCTCCTAATTCGTACTCAAGTAATCGGCGGTGCACATCACACAGGCATATTGCTTATGTATGACGATTTGTATCTATGAATGTGTATGTGTGTATCTATGTACGCGCATACGGTAGTAACGAAAGGGGCGAATACACGCAGGCACAAATACGCACACGTTACCTCGGCTTGCTTGTTCAGCGTGTATGTATAGATTAAATGTATTTCAGTTAACTGTTTACCGCATATTTATTAAATCAAAGTTAAAAGTCCCGATATTCGCTTTCTTGATTATATTAGATAGTTTGCTCCGATTTAACATTTACAAAACGCTTATCTATGAATTTTTAACACGAACAGATAGTTGTATGTATATCACGCACGAAAATCCACTTACACTAAAGCGGTCCGATGAACAAGCCAAAAAATACTCCAGCATAAATAATCGCACTCAACTGCCGTAATGACGGATATCTGAACCGAACTCACTCATATTAAGACTTCGCTCAGATCGTAGATGCCTTTGCATGCAGTTCCAACTCGATGATGTATAATCGCTGATCCCGCTGTCAGCAACAAAATTAAAAGAGCTGGAGAGTTCCGTTGCGAAGAGCACATGCTTTCAGTAGATGGTAAGTAGGTATGTGGGTACATACAAATGGAAGCTTAAAGAGCACTGCGAGAACACCTCTGTTTCCTAAATACTCTGGAGGTGAAAATTTGAATAGCTAACAGCCGACACCACAGAAGAAGTAGGTAACCACAGTTATCTAATTCGTGGTGTACACTGTTAACAATATCGCCGGCTATTAACAGCATCTCTGTTGTTGGGCAGAGAATGTTAATGAAATATAGAAAATGAGATAGGCATATTCATTCAAAATTTCGCTCAGACACTCCATCGCCATAAATAAGAGAATGCGAACAAAATTATTTGCTTTGCCAAATGGTTTTTGTCCATACTAAATATTTTTGCTCTCTCAAGAGAGCATTAGGCAAGCCTACGAGTGAACTCTCTTCTCTGAGTGAGAGCTCAGTGCGATAGTAAGTGGCAATCAGAGACCGTTTATAAACGTTCTCTGTGGCAATTTTACGATAAAATTATGAAGCAACTGTTTTGCACATATTTTTACAAAATATTGATGACTTAAAAAATATATAGCGATCTAGAGTTAAAGCTAACAGGAACAAAGTATGCATAAAATAATTTATGTTTCATACTTAAATATTAACAATTTTCAATTTAAATACTAACATTTTAAGTGGTAATGATTAACTGATAGTGAACTATTTTTCAAAAGCATTAACAACATTTCGCTAATGCTTTCATATATTTTTACGAGCGTGGTCAGGATTTATTGTTTTTTTTTTCGTTTAACAGTTTATACTACTTTTTATTTATTTAGTACATGGAGAACAGTGCATGCACCTTTGAATTTTAATCATGCGCACCACTCTGTGTTCGTATTATACTGGGTGTTCGAGATAAGTTAAATTTCCAGTCAAAGATCTTCATTTAAGTAGACCACCCGGTGTGCTTCAATATTTCATTTCCATTGAAGCACCACCAGAGAATGCTAATAAATAGAGATGGCGCAAATGTTAAATTAAATCGTTTTGAAATGGAGAAAATGTTATTAATAAACACAACGAAATAATTATCGATGCGCATGACTATTTAGAGCTTACAATTTCTATGATATTATAAATAATCTTTTGAATTAAAAAGGAGGATTATCGTGGCTAAATCGGGCGCGTTCCTACTTTTGAGGGGACTCATGTCAATTTTATAAAAAGATTTTAATTCAATAACCTTCAGTAGTATCTCGATTCTTGCACGTAATTAAAACCGAGCTCGGTGCAAGTATTGAGGATGTTGCAAGTACCGAGTATTTTTTTTTTCATATAAAATAAACGAATCTTACATACATATGTATGTATATGCTTTTGTTTAAAATATGTGCATACATATGTATTTATATTTTATATGTGTTTCAATTCGAAAATTCTTAAGTTAAATGTGCTATTATATATACATATATGTGCATATAGAGCTATATATATGTACATATGTAATATTATGTGGAAATAAAAAAATTGAAATTTTTAATTATTTGGTACAAGCTCGCTTGTTCAGTACTACGTTGCTTCTGAGCCTCTGCAGCGTCATAACATCTTTTAAGGGGGTATTCTGGTCTAGAAGCATGAATTTCAAGTAATTTTTAAAGTGTCGTAAAAAAAGGCAATTAATATTTTTACTATCCATTTTTTTATTAGTTATTTGTTAATTTTAGAAGAAAACAGAAAAAAATTAAAACTAAAAAAATTTCAAAAATTATGAGCTGACGAAGTGGGGGGTCTCTAAAAATTTCCTCGTGACCATACCCATGATTTCGACCCGCCTAGTTATCTGAAACCAAAAAAAAAAGTTTATTAATCTAGAATAATGTCGCAATGACCGAAACTACGGAAAAGTGGGAAACAATTTTTTCACAAAATGGCGACTGCCTGAAAAAAAAGTTTTTTGGATCACTTTTTCTGACTATTTCGAATTTTTTGAAAATAATAAAAATAAAAATTTGGGGATGGGGCTAGTTCCAACCATAGACAAGCCTATAAAGAAGACTCTATAAAAATTTCAAGTAAATCGGTCCAGTAGAGCCTGAGAAATCGTGGGTATCGTTCCGAAAAAGAAGACAATTCTAGTGAACACGGACGCCACGTCACAAAATCGGCTGTATCTCCGAAAATAAGTCGAATTTTGAAAAATCCTTCCAAGGTCATATTTTTGAAAGTCTAAACTTTCAAGATATGTAAAAAAAATCGATTTTTTCAAAATCCTAGACAAGAATACCCCCTTTAAGGAAGCGTTGTTTTGCTCCGCCCATTCTAGGCATACATTGAATGCTGATATTGTCTCCGCCGACGTAACTTTTTTTCTGCAATGGTTCTCATAGGTTCAACAAACATTGGTCAAACTTGAAATGGGGTTTTCTGCAATGGTTCTTGAGATGCATCTTCAGATGCATTTTCAGCTAGCTGTAAACGTAACTCTGAAAGAGGAATGTTATCTTCATTATTCCATTCGGTTGTTATGTCAAATAATTTTTGAAAAGATGACGGAATTGAAGACACATTTACAGCATTTCCCTGCCTTAGATAAAAAAATATATTGCGTCTTTCAGGCTGATGCTTTCCAGAGTTTCGTCTACTGATTTTCCTCGTCGAACGATGTGACCTAAAAGGCTTGTTTTGTAGTTCATTTTCGTAAGCCTTATGACATTCTGGTCCATGGGCTGTATAACAGCAGTACAATTCGGAGGAGGACACATTACCAATATTTGACCATCATTTAACTCTCTTTCTTTGGGGTGACAGGGTGCATTATCTAAAAGTAAAATAGCCTTTTCGGGAAGATTTTCGCCACGGAGAAACTCTTTTACCTGCGGTTTTAAGAAATTTTAAATTGATAAAGCAAAACATCTACACACCTCTGGAACAAATGTTTTGTAAAACCATTCTTCAAATTCAAGCACTTTTATTTCCTTTGTAGATAACAGGCAAATCCGTAAAATTTTTATGTTAGCGTGGATTCAATGATTTCACAATAACCTTTAATTTTACTCTATTATTACCAGACACATTCGTACAAACAAGAAAAGTTATTCTTTCTTTATTGATCTTGTTTCACGGAGCCGAGGTTCTTTTGAGCGCAAAAGAGTTCTATTACGCAAAAGCTTCCAAAAGAGGCCAGACTCATCGGCATTGTATGTAAGTATATCTGCTCCTTGTTCAAACCTAAATCAGTAATTTTTTTTTTAAGTTTTGCAAAAATGGGTTAACTGAATGAATATTACGTATATTCGAAAGTTTTTTGTCAGATATTTTCAGTGTTCGTATACCATATTTGTGACTGCTAGCACGAAAGTCACCTGGCTTTTCCTGTATTTTTGCATGGAAAATTGTGGTCTTTACCTTGAGCATATCAGTCGTGATGGGTAAGTTCTTTGCTCGCTGTTTTGCAAACCATTTCAGAAGTGCTTTTTTCATTTTTGAAAGTTCTGATGGTTTAAACGTTTTCCCCTTTCCAGGACCAGATTCAGCATGCGACACGAACTTCTTTATGGTGGCTTCATTTTTCTTAATAAGAGCTGTTGTTGATCTATGTATGCACTTGAAAACTTTTGGCTAAGGAATTGACAGAATATCCTGCACTTAGTTTCTTTAAAATGTCAACTTTCTATTTTATTGGTGGCAACGTAAATTTTTTCCTTGCCATTATGAAACCGCACTACACAAAACGTCAGTTAAAACTGATTCAAATCTCCTGAAACGCACATGCGTAAGAGTTACAACAATTCATGATCGATAAAATCGAATCGTTACGAAAATCAACAAAGTCTTGTCGCAAGTATCGAGGTCAAAATTTTGGGAAGTCGCAAGTAGTGAGTACATAATGAAAAATATTTCTTTGTTGCAAGAATCGAGTTGTTGCAAGTATCGAGATGTGCAATAATTGATGTACCACTGTTTGTTACTGTTGTCCCTAAATGAAAGCAGAGGCGGCAAATTACTGTCAAAAACTCCACATAACTATAGACTTTGTATGGCACATACCTAAATAAACGCGGCGGCAACGCTGACCGTCGAAAAAATCGATTTTAACAGCGTGTTAGGAAACAAAGTTGATTTGCGAAGAAATTTTAATTTTTAAGAACTAAAGTCGGTTGCAGTTAATGAATAAATTGGACTTTTATTGAAAAATTTCTTAACGCTTGGTGTTTCATGCTTGTAAACATTGATATAAGTAAGTATTATTAATAAATTAATTCGTTATGTATTTCATTTCTTTTGTTCTAAATTAAAGTTGCCCCTTCATTTAGGGATGCCGCGACGACGTTAACGATGAGCGGAAAAAACGTGCCGCCGATCGCTTTTATTTAGGTACGCCTGTTAGTCCTCATGGTCAATGTTGACACTATTGATTTCTGAAGTGAAATCATCTCGACAGGCAAAAGTTTATGGTGTACTAACTGTATTGCTGTACGTATTGCCTGTGGAGACTCCATATAGCTTATGGAATACAATATATGGTATACAAATTTGCATGCAATGAACTGTAAATGTTCTGTCTTTTAATTCGCTGAACTACTATATGTCAAGGTCGTCGTATATATCATACAGCTCATCGTTCTATCGAATGCGACATTCGCCGTGACCAATGCGCTAGAGACCATAAATCTTTCGCAGAACCTTTCTCTCGAAAACTACTAAGGCCGACTCATCAGATGTTGTCATCGTCCATCATGCCTCTGTACCATATAGCAGGACGGGAATCTTGACTTATAGAGTTTGGTCTTTATTCGTCGAGAGAGGACTTTACATACTTCTCAATTGCTTACTCAGTCCAAAGTAGCACCTGTAGCAAGAGTGATTCTGAGGCAATGTCGATGGAGCAGACGTTGCATTGCCCGACCATTAAGAAGTTCGAATAGTAATTACCGCCTGAAGAACAACAAAGCGACCGTTAAAAGTTGAGCAAGAGGGCACATGTTTAGTGAGGTTTTTTTTCATCAATTAGAAACATTTGAGAGGGTAAGAGTTGGAAAACGATTCATTGAAGAACCCTTATGTACATATATTGTATATTTCTATGTGTGTATGAACACATTTATTATTATTTATTTCGTTGTTGAATATGCGCAATGATTTTTTTTTGTTGTTATGACAACAAAATTATAAGCTTAACTGTTATTTTTCCAAATTCAATATCGTCAATTACGTGAAAATAATAAAAATGGAAATGATCGAGTTCTTACAACATACGAATCATCGTAACTTGAAATGCAATATTAAATCTATGGTAAATCTAGTATAGATAACCCAGAATCAATCAATTGTCAGCATTTACATTTCATAAAGTAATTATTGATTAATATACACTTCCAATTCAGGTTAAAGACAGGTTACGAAGCATACATGAAGATCTTAATGAAAGGAGATTGCTGTAAGTATTGACTTGTGCCTTTTTGCATATTTACATACATATACTATATTTTATCACCGATACATTCGTATGTATTTATACATGCAGGTTACGATGTAACTTAGAGTGTGAGAACCTAAGGTATTCAGAGGAATTGGCTTTGGTCATGAAGAATCGTATTGAGGATGCAGCCAGAAAGAGGGAGCAATGGTTTGGTATCCAGAGAATACAGCGGGAGCATGACAAGGATAAGTTTCTTCAACTTAAGGCTTTGCAGAGAGAAATGTACAGTTAAATATGGCATACAAATTAAATTGTACACATTATGATTTTTGTTACGTATCTATTGGAAATTTTACGCAGGGAAAACTGTGAGGCAACGAGGCATTGGCAAAGCAAAGCGCTGCTATTGGATACCAAAGAAGCCCAACTGCATCAAATCAAGGAAAAGGAAGCAATGAGGCAAAGAGAAAAGCAGTTGGAATTAATATGGGAAGATGTTACTCGACGATATTTCGAAGAAAAGGTAAAATTCGCAAGGTCTTCACTAACAGTAATTGTGCCTTTCTCAACATATTCCTAAATATATGCATTCTAATTACAAATGGACATATGTGTATATGTACATGTGTGTATATGTACATGTACATATGTATGTAGGCTAAGCAAGATGTTGTGGAAACAAAATTACTCAAAACGATTGCGGGAATCAATCAGAACATTAACATTAAAAATTACGAATGTCAAAGGAAGAACAACAAAGTTGCAGAACAAGCTACTCGAGAACAGTTCGAAAAGGAGTAAGTATTTCACGAAATATTATAATTATATATAGAATGTATATCTTATACATATATACACATGTTGCATATATTTTATATATTTATACCCTACAAAATATGAGTATATATAAATGATCTTCATGACGAGCTGAATTGATTTAGCCATGTCCGTCTGTCTGTATAACGCGAACTATTCTCTAAGTTTTTGTGATATCGATATGAAATTATACACACGTTCTTTTCTCCTCAAGAGGCTGCTCATTTTTGATATCTTCACGAAATTTCGCACGGATTTTTGTCGGACTTCTGTTGCACGGAAGCTAAGTACCCTTCACAATACAAAAGGTTGCTTACAAGAACTTGATTCCGACTGCACAATGTTTTCATACACTATTAACAAAAAAAATTCTGAAATATTTGGAAAACAAATATTTTAAACTCGGCCATTGCGATGCCATTTCCGGTGATCTCTTGAAAAACATGCGCCCGCTTTGGCAGAATAACTCCTTACATAGGGTTACCATATCGGTCTCAGTCAAAATCAGTCCCGTTGCATATGTTGCAAATTGACACAGCTGGTCATTAACAGATTGCGCAAAAAACTCGTCTGATATTTCTCGGTCCTCTTTTTTCGATTTCAAGAACGCATTCAATTTGTTGTCGTCAATATGAACATTTTTCGATCTAAAAACAGAATCGCCTCAACAACTTGTTCATATTTCATTTTTAATTCGGGCTCAGATGAAAATTGCAACCAACGAAGTGTTTTGTATTCGGACGTGATGCAGTCCACTTCAGTGAATAGCCCAACGATTCTCGATAAACCATGAAAACATTTTCTCGAAAGTTCGCACATTCTTCACGTTTTCCCTTAGCATTCAAAGCATTGAGTTTGGTGGTTAAAGTGAAAGGAACGAAATTTTGTTCAATTCTCTCTTGCAAAACGTTGACAACCTTATCAATTAGAGAATTGATTTCCAAAATGCTATTTTTTTCTTTCTCGATCGATGCCAATTTCGATTGAAAATTGGACATGTGAGCATGTACAAACAACAAAAAAGATTCAGCAAAGTCATTGGAAAAAAAAAGAATGCAAAAATGCGGAGGGTTTCTCAATCGATTAAAAATACGACTTCAACAGAACAACTTTTTCAAGATTCTTTCAACTACTGGAAATAAACTAAGGCAAAAAGAGTTTTCTTTCAAGTCTTTTACCACGACATCAACAGAATGGGGCGCCAAAACACTGTTGATAATGGCTTTAGTCTTCGACCGCGAACAAGAAAATCAATCAGTACATTTTTCACGAAAATCAGGGAATCAGTGCCAAAGGTTAAAATCAGGGAATATAGGGAATTCCCTGGCAAATCAGGGAATATGGCAACCCTATCCTTACAGGATCATTTAAAGTGAAAAAATACGTTTTTTAGTTAAAACCTTAACTTAGAACTTGGTCAAAGGAAAAAAAACTGAAAATTGAATTTTGGCAAACATTTAAAAAAAAAAAATAAAATTTCAGTAAAAATTTCGCAACATTTTATTCCAAATAGTTGCAATCGAAAAAATCATTCGTCCAAGTCTTTAAGAATTATATCTCAAGGACCCGTATAAAATTTCATGAAGATTGGTTAAGTAGTTCTCAATCTTGCCTACCGACCTCAAAAACACAGATTCGTGAAAAACGCGTTTTAAGATTTGAGTGACAATAAAAGTGGGACAAAAGTGCACAAGTTCTCAACACTGTATCTCCGTAACAATTACTCGGATCAACTTGAAAATTGTTGTAGAATTTAATAAGATAATAAAAAAATCGATTACGGGTTTCAACGTATACACAATATTCCAAATTCCTATAAACGGGAATGAATTCGTTCCAATGAACGAACACCGCAATTTGTCGATTCTAAGACGTTCTCAAGAATTGGGACTGTTTCAAATCACAACCGTATTTTGAGAAAAAATTGGGGCTTGTCTCCCTATAAAATTATTCTCAGTCAAAAACTGAAGACATTGGGCCACTGTAAACGTCGTGAATTTGTTGATTTTGCTTTGGAACAACTTGAAAACGATAACGATACAAGCAAAAATTCTCCGATGATGCTCACATTCATCTGAGTGGTGCGGTAAGTAAACAAAACTGTCGATTTTGGTGCGGAGAAAATCCACAAGTTATTCATGAACAACCATTACTCCGCGCTTCTTTCGAAATGAAGCTGATGATAACCATTTATGGTCGCATTTAGAAGAAGTTGGTCTAGTTCCAAGACAAGGCTACGTGCCACACAGCATGTGCAACAACCGAATTATTGCGAAAAAAGTTTGGTGATTCGATTATTTCATGAAATTATGCCATTGAATGACCTCCAAAAAGTTATGATTAAACACCTTTAGAATACTTCTTGGGGGGTTATTTGAAGTCATTGGTCTTTAACAATCAGTCAGACTCTCTTCAAGCTTTAGAATTCAATATTCAACGTGCCATTCATGACTTACGATTTGTGGAAAAAGTCCTCGAAAATTGGGTTCATCTAATTCGTTAATCCAAAAGAATTAAGTTAGTTGCCTAAGATCTTTAATTGATACCTTCAACTTACAGACACATGTTTCACACATTAATGAACGGATCACATCTTGCACGAAGGAGAGTCGCAGAGAGAAATAAGAAGCTGTCTCAACAAAAAGAGCTAACGGTAGATAATAATTTAAGATATTTACACACATGTTAAGAAATTTCTCTAAATACTTATTTTTAATTTCAGGAGCAAATTACAGAAAATCAGATAATACGCTGGAAAAATAAAAAACTCTTGTTCGATGAAGAAGTGAAAATTATGGAAAATTGTAATAGTGAAATCTTGAATAATCAACAAGAAGAGGAAAAACGAAAGGTGGGTAACAAAACTTAAAATGTATTTATTATTGAATTGAATTCACGAATGAACAGTAGATAAATAGTTTAAAAATATCCAAAATTAAATATGCATTCGGGTATTTCATTTTTAATTTTTTTATTTCTTTGCGGACTTGAAAAAAATCTCTGGAAACGTAAGCCCTTAATTTTTGACTTCAGATACTTCCTTTTCGATTTTTTAAGTTTTGCACATAAAAAAAATTTAGTAAACGATGAGTTCCTTGAGAAGTAGTGAAAACCTATCTCTTATTCCTTGCCATAAACCAAAAATGTTACATGTTTGTGTGCAATAACTCTATTAAGCTAAAAAGGTTGATTTTAATGAAAGAGAGGAGATTTGAAATATAATATATAGTTGTGTTCATGATCCAGGAGAGAGAGATCCTTTTTTCAATAGCCGTGTTTGACAAATCTTGCTTGAGTCGTGTCAAGCTGTCATATTATTTTTGTTCAATATTGTTTGGCATTTCATCATGGAAAGACTTACGCTTGAACAACGTTTACAAATCGTTCAACTTTATTACGAAAATTCACGTTCTGTCAAGAATGTGTTTCTCGCGCTTCGCTCAACTTATGGGCAACACGCTCAATTTATGGTCAACATATTCGGCCCACTGAATGTACTATTCGCAACACCATTATCCAACTTTAAACTCATTGGATAATATTCGACCACCACGAAAATATAGCGTCCACAGCTGAAAGTTTACACGAAGATCGTGGTAAGTCGATGCGGCGCCGTTCGCAGCAACTCAGACATATGGAAGGACTTGGTGGATTTTACGTCGAGATCTTAAATTGAAAGCGTACAAAATACAGTTTGTGCAGGAATTGAAGCTATTTCATCCAGAAAAAATAACGGTTTGGTGTGGTTTGTGGGCCGGTGGAATCATCGACATTTGGTTTCAAATATTTAGAAAAGTACACGTAGGATGTCAAAATTTTTGGTGTATATGTATGTAATCAGAATACAGTCATAAGTTAATAAAATAATACAGTATATTGGCACCAAAACTAGTGTTGACCAGTGTAATTGATAATAAAGCTAAAGAAACAAGTCAGAACCTACTGGGAATCGAAGCTATAGCGGGATAGGGTTCCACAATAATATGCAATGTTGTAAAATACAATGATAAAACAGAGAATCGTTTAGGAAAATGTATAAAAATCAATATTATTGGACAGAACGATTATACTATATTTAAAATCATGTCCTAGCCACCCTCAAAAATTATAAAAAAAAATTAAATTGTCGCTTACTACTCTTACAAATCATTGGAGGCACGAGGATCACATCTTTTATTTACTGGTCTTCGCACATAAGACATTTCATCACTGCCTATTAAGTAAAAATTTGACTCATCACTGAATAGAACGGTTTTCTATTTACTAATTGGCCAACTTACATACATACATATGTATATGCTATTTAGCGAATTTCAACAAGCGCCGCAGTGGGGCATGTGCGCTTTGCCCCTGAAGCACAGACACAGGCAAGCCTTTGCAGCTTTGATAATCTAAGGCCTTTCGAAGACTGCGTTGCCTTGACGGCCCAAGCAACCGCTCCATAGGTGACAATAGGCCTTACAATCATGGTATACAGCCATCTAATGATACCTGGCTTGCATCCCCAGGATCTGCCGGCCAGGCGTCTGCATATCATGAGTGCCTTGGTGGCTTTGGACAGCGTTAAGTCCAAATGCCTACTCCACCGTAAGGATGAGTCTAATGTGAGGCCAAGGAATTTGACCTCTTTCGACATCTCCATCTCCCTGTCGCCAATTGTTAGGGGCCTCAAGCTTGGAAGAGATCTTCGCTTAGTAAAAGGGATCACGGTAGTTTTTGCCGGGTTGATACTTAGCCCTACGGTGTTACACCATCCCTTTGCTTGATTTAAGCCCCTTTGAACAATGTCACAGAGAGTGTGAGAGTGTTCTCAAATTTACCTCGCGCCATTATGACAATGTCGTCTGCGTACCCATGACAACGGATTCCATTGCTAGTGAGCAACTCAAGGAGCTCATCTACTACCAAGCTCCATAGCAGAGAGGATAGTACTCCACCCTGTGAGCAGCCCCTTGTAGTGCCAAAACGAATCTTGCTCTCCCCCACAGTTGTTTCCGCTACCCAAGTACGCAGTAAGGCTTCTATCCATCTGCATACTGGAGCCGTTACGTTCCTTTTCTCTAGTGCCTTGATCACGTTAGCGTGAGACGCATTATCAAAAGCACTCTCAATGTCAAGGAAGGCGCAATCGCAACCTCGCCGTTATCCAGCGAATTCTGCAGTTCAGATGTGAGTTGATACAGAGCAGTGTTAGTGGATCTGCCTGTACGCATGCTATCTAGCATGTAGGGGCGCGATTTTTAGCGCTTCCGATGTTATGTGGTTGTTACTACTTTTTCCATCTATTTTGGCATGAAGGATGTGAGACTAATAGGCCGGAATGATTTGGTCTCTCCTACCCACCTTGGGGATGAAGATTACTTTCGCAATTCTCCATGGCTCTGGGATATACGACATCGCCAGGCTATCTCTCATCAGCGCTAACAGGCGTGGCAAGAGAACTTGCATACCTTTCTGCAAATAAGCTGGAATGATGCCATCCGCTCCTGGTGACTTATAGTTCGAGAAGTAGGCCAGTGCCCATCTCATTGGGTCTGCAGTGAACAGATTCCTTGCAGTCAGCCAGTCTAGGCGATCTGGTCTGCTTGCGACCGGTGGTGGAGTGTGGTCAGCCTGAATCGTCTCCGGAGCGTGCGCTTGTAGGAGTGTCTCTGCCCTCTCCCCCGCACTAGTCCTATAGGTCCCGTCCTGCCTTTGAATGGATAATACCGTGTTCGTCTTGCCTCTTGACAACGACTTGTGCAGTCTAGCTGTCTCTGGGGTCGAGGAGACGCTGTCACAGAATTTCCTAAAGCCATTTGTCTTCACGAACCTAATCTCCTTGTTGTAGGTTGTTATTCCTCCCAGTTGCCCGTGCGCTTGGCTTTATTGAACAGCCTGCGCACCGTTTGTCTAAGTACCGAGAGTTTGTTAGACCACCAGGGACAGGTTTGTTTCCTGGTGGCCACCTTTAGTGGACAAGCACAATGATAGGTGTTCATTATAGACTGGTATATAGCAGTCAGCCTGCTCTCCAGTCCAGTTACAGTCTACTATCCGCCTGTCTCACTCTGCTTATAATATATCAAAAAAGTCTTGCGGTATTTTCGCTAGTTGGCGCTGAAAGCGCGTAGTTCTAGTTTTATTCGTCGCATCGGGTCATGCTATGCGCTAACACTGATTGATTGTCGTTTCTTTTAAGTGGTTCGTGAGTTATAGCGTCAAACATGGAGCAAAATAAGAGAAAATACGGCATATCTTACAGTACTACTACGATAAATGCATCTAAAGCCGCCAATAAAATTTGTGCATTTATGGACCCGATACAGTTTCCATTTCCACCGCACAACGATGGTTTCAACGTTTTCGTTCTGGTATAGAGGTGGTCGAAGATGCGCCACGCTCCGGAAGGAAAATTTCGATAAAATCGCTGAATTGGTCGAAGACCGGCATAGTAGCAGCCGTAGCATCGGTCAAGAGCTGGGCATGAGTCATCAAAAATTCATTTCAATTTCAATAAAAAAAAAAAAAAATTCAATACAAATACCGCAAGACTTTTTGGACAACCCATTATTTTGCCTAGAATTTCATTGAAAATATTCCAGTTCGTATTTCTGGGGATACGTATCGGAGGTCGGTCCCGACTTCTACCCTCAGAGCAAATCGAATGATTCTATGATCACCGCCATTAGATCAAACCGGTCATGTTAGAGATGACCTAGTTACGATGTACCACCTTGTTGAAACGGAAGTTCAGCCGGAACACCTTTTGCCGTATGAACTGTCTTCTGCCACCCTGTCTTCTTAACAGAAGGTATATATGCATTTATTTGCAACATACATATACATACATATATGAGGCACGAATGCATTAATATGTAATAAGCATGCACTCAAGAAATATAATAAACATATTTACTTAGGTTTGGGCAATTGATTACAAATGCACATGTGCACTTGAAAACAACCCAAACCATGCAACATAAATTATATGGCAACACACACACATGTATTGCATTGTATAGTTGAAAACAACCCCATGTGGTGTGCCGTACATACATATACAAGGTCTGTCGCAAAAGAAACAGAACTTTTTAAATATAACTGTTTCTGGTGGCGCCACCTATTGGTGGGTATATGAAATAAAAGTTTGATCTCTTGTTGACATTTCGTAAAACAATTTAGTTTAACCGTTTAAGCGATTCTGTACTGTGTTATCTGTCTCAAGCAGCTAAATTTGAGATTTTGAGTTAGAGACAATTTTTTTGTTTTAAACTTGAGACGATTTTGCTGTTCAAATGATGAAGTGACAGTCACAAAATCTATTTTACATTTCATTATTCAGAGATGTTTTTAAACTCGTCTTCAGAATGAAAATAAATATGTCGATAACAAATATTAAATTTTGTGTTTTACTTGGTGTTATAACATTCGTCGTCAACAATAAGGCACACTGATTTTATCACTATCAAAACACTGAAAACCATTAATCACTCAACTATGATCTGACTGTTTTTCATTTGGAAAATTTTTGCCCATGAAAGGACACTGGTTTCAGGACATTTATGTAAAATTGATTTTCTCAAGATTTTTAAACACTTTTCGAAATGTTTGAGTTGCTTACAAAATATAAATAAAAAATATAATCGAAAAATAATATCTTTGATGTTTTTTTTATCCTCTATTCAGACCTATATTTTAAAATGGCAACTAAGAACTCAAAAATAGGATGTAAGGTTTACAAATTTAAAAATAAAATTAGAATGAAAGATTTCTCACTCGACGAAAGACTGTTTGAATTCCCCCCACCAGTGGTAAGGTTGACAAAATCTTTGTTGAGTTTTAAATACTTATTTTAAGTAAATGTTTAAAATTTAATAAAGAATTTAAAATTACATTATCTACAGGGCAAAATAACTTTTCCTTTGTGATAGAAAATGAACAAAGGCCTTATGCAAAAACTGATGTAAATAAACGTACATCATATGTGTGTGAGTTTGAATATCTCTTTAACACATGGGTATTGATACACTATGTACCCATACGGCTTTAGGGGCTATACTAGTGTGACGCATGAAAAATTAGGCGATTTTCGTGAATTTTTTTAAAAGAAAGTACTAGATTGAATGTTTCGACGTTCTATGGACGTAATAAAGTATATTTTTAGCTATATTAAAAAAAAATTTTTTTACAAAAATATTTAAAAATAACGGAGTTATGAGCTGTCTGCAGAAGTGCCGAAAAAAAGTGCCTCAACTGCTGGCATGATTCCGGTCGATTGAGTAGCTGAAACAAAAAAATTCAAAATGTTTATTAAACTTAAATATGTTTTCTATGCAATGAACTACGATCTTTAAAAATATTAAAAATTAAGAAATTGGCGTAATTTTGAAAAAAAAAATCGTTTTTTTACAAAAAAATGGTCGTTTTTTTAATGCCAAATTGACAAATTTCAACCAATCAAAAAGATCGTAGTCTATTGGATAGCAAATGTATTCAACTATATCTAGTTTTAATTTGATCGATCGGTCAATTTCTCGTTGAGTTATAATGTCAGCAATTTTGAAAAATGTCGTTTCGAGAAAAACGCGTTTAAAGTTTCACTTATATATGTATGTTTGCACCTCTGAGCGGTCGCTGTTTAGAACGCTGACATTCAAAAACTATTTAAGATACGACCTCGCCACAGAATATTTTTGAATATATAAACTATCGAAAAAGCAAAAAAAAAAGTTTTTTGAAAGTGTCACACTGGTATAGCCCCTTAATCTCATGCCTTTTTCGCAGTCATTGCTGACCATAAATCCATCAAAGCTGAAATTAGTATTGTATGACTGTAAATAAAACTTTACACTTTATACAAATTTTATAAATTCATTTTTTCTGCAAACCTTAATTCCAAACATCTGAAATTTCAAAGCTCTTTTCGGTGAAACGCTTATTTTAGAAGTCACAGTCTATTTATTTATTTAAAGATTGTTTATTTTATTTTTGTAAACTAAAGTATGTACATGTGCTTCTTCTGCTACCGCCCTTTCACCAACCACTTAGCCTGGTGAGCGATTTAAGTTAGTTTTGAAATATTCCATATCATATTGTTATATAATATTAGTTAAGATGTTCTTTAGCGGATCGTGCTCTTCTATTGAAATTTGAATCCAATCTTTGGCCAATGAAAATTAGTTTGCCACTTTTCTACAAAAAGTATGGCCATATATAGTACATATGTACATTAAGATCTGCTAACCAACTTTATAAGCTGGATAAATTTCTGGATTCGGAAAAATGTTAAAATTTCACTTTTATCTGCCAGAACTTTAATTTTTCTACCACGCACATTGCACACATCCTAAGCGCAGAAACCGATTAAATCATTTTCCTCGACATTTGTACGTTTAACTACAGTGTAATGATTTTTTTATTTGCTTAAAAATTATTATTCAAATAAATTTACATTGTACTTTTCAGATTCAGGATTCAGTGTGGCAAGAATGCTATATTAATCATGTGAAGGAAGAGAAAGAAAGAAAACGAGAGGAATCCAAACAGTTTGATTTGAAGTTTTCCGGAACCGGATGTGTGTTAAAACAGCAAAATAAGAAGCCATACAATAAATCTGCACGCTAATTTGATAAAAACTGAACATGGGATCTCAGTTAGGTTCACGAACACCCGCTATTGATATTAAACTGGTCAACCGATTTTTGTAATATTTTTTTTGTTTAAACGCAGGGGTCTCATAAAATAAATTAGTTAGTTAAAAATACATACATACTCTTTTACTGCGTAACGCAAAAACACCAACAAGTCATAACAAGTAAGAAAGGGGTGTGTCAAATTTTTTATACTTTACAAATTTGCAAAGATCAAAGTCGGGGAAACCCATACCGGCTGGTCCTTGGTAAAGGCAGACGGAGGTTAAATTTAAATTAAGCTGAAGTATTTGTCATTGTTGAAGACATTTGTGTATGAGTACGTGCACATAAAAACAACGTCTTTTTTCGCTTTGCCATGCAACAGTCGCCATTTTTATTAGTGAGGAACAGAGAAAGCAAAGCGTTCATGCCTGAAATGCATGTCCAGATATTCTGCAAGCAGATCTGCACAATTATCTGCAGCTAGAATATATGTGCAGTAAGTTTTGACAAGCTTAAAACATTTCAAAAATACGTTAAAATTAAATAAAAGTGAAAGTTGAAAAAAATCGAAAATCTTTTTTTTTCTTTGTTTTGTTTATTAGTGTTAGTTTTTAAAGAAACGGGTAGCGTAGGTTTGATGTACATACATACATACAACACTAATAAACAAAACAAAGAAAAAAAGATTTTCGACATATGTACATATGTACATCCTAAGCTACCAAAGTTAAAATAACCACTCTTTCTGTCAAGAAAACTCCTTTATACTCTGTGAAAATGGGTAACATCAGATAATAACCACGCCCACTCTCCAATCTGTGAGGTTTCTTACTTTACAAATTGCGAGAATTTCTTCCTTATTTGCATTTCCTTTAAGGATTTCAATGAACAGCTGATAGTGTTGCCAGACTTGGCTCACGGAAATATTATTTCTATGTTGTTACCATTGATTCTGCGCAGAGATGATGCCATGCAGCCATGCAGATCTGCATTGAGGTGCAGAACAACAACTGTAAAATTAGTAGAAATTTTTTTGAAGCATGTGACATACCCTCTGTTTTCTTCGGTTTATTGTTTTAGTATGAACTGCTACGCAAAGCGAGGAAAGTTTTATGTGAACGGGACTTTTTTTTACTTCATATAGTCCCTTGAACTACAAAGCTCCTAGATATGTAAGACGAGTTATAGATAATACTGGAGAGCAGCATAGAAATTTTACTTATTCCCAATGTCAGTAAGTCAGTATGATCCCTTCGAGACCATGTAAGTAAAAAGCATGCGTGTCTTCGCAGCTCTGGCACATGATTTTGGTGATTCTGCATGCCCTTAAGGCATTAGCCAGACGGATGGCACTTCTAGCAATCTCATCAGCTGTTTCGTTTACGGAATTCCGTTGTGGTTTTGAACCCAGTATATGCAGCCGCTTTTCGGCAACTGTTACATCTACTGCCTTCCTGCTTCTAAGGATATTCTTTGACATACATACTACTTTGTGAGATTATTGTCTTAATTGCCGCCTGGATATAGACGTACTCATATACTAAACTCCCTTATGTTGTCTCAGCCGGCTGTCTGTATGAAATTTTGTTGAGAACGCTTCACCATAACAAAGCAACGTAAAGAAAGATCAGTGGACTTTGCTGTTAGCTTTAAGTGACGATAGGAGTGGTGTCAGTAGGAGGTCTTGTTTGCGCCACAATGAGAAGGTGCAGGTTCGACAGCGAACATTTCTAAAATTTGCATTGCATCTCCACATTCGACTGACAAAGTCAGTTCTTCCTGCATTTGGGTTTTAACCACAACCACCACGATATTATCGGAGGGGCCAGTCCGCATGTGCAGGTTGGAGCGAAATCCAAGGGCTCCTGCTTCCCGTAGTACCAGAATTAAGTCTCCGGTCAGACCTTAGCCGGAGCTACTACCAGTTGAGCTTCTATACAGCTTTGGACTGATGACCAGGGGTTGGACCCCACACACACCACTCATACAAAATCTAACCCTAATTTCCAACTAAACGCCTTCGCTGCTTAAACAACTCACGCGCAAACGACCCTAACTGTTCGGTATTCCGACTAGTGGAGATCACAGCGTTAACATCTAATCGTCCATCAGTCCAGCTAATCCCCATATCACCCAGATGCCTAATGTCTGAGTATATCGGGCATTCTGCCAATATATGCACTTAATCCTTCCCCCGTCCCACAAAAATAACTCGACCTATCAGATAGGTGCCTCTGATGCAAAAATATATTCAGAGGCCCATGCCACATGAGCAGAAAATCCAGACTCATACAAAATCTGAAGAGTCAATCGGACATCGCAACTGATTGGAAGTTGCGCCACAACAACGCCCCGGCTCACATCGCCTAACCAAGGCCGGCATCCCAATGCTTCCGCAGCCCCCCTACAGCCTAGATGTGGCCCCCGGACTTTTTTTGTTTCCTCGCCGGAAAAACCCAATGAAAGGCAAGCATTTTGAGACGACAGAGGGGATGCACGGAGCATGCACCTCGGCTCTCAAGGCTATTCCGGATAATGCCTTCCGTGACGCCTTCAATGCTTGGAAATCACGCTGGCAGCGCTACATCGACGCAGAAGGAGCCTATTTTGAAAGTTTTTAAAGAATTGTAATGATTGGTTCAATAATTTTTTTTAAATCGACTCAGTCCTATTTCTTTCCGGACAAAGCTTGTATTCACCATTATATGTATGTATGTAAGCATAAAATTTGATGGCGGCACAATCCATCAGACATTACCTTAGAACTTACAAGAATGAGAAGGCGGAGAATGTAAGGCAATGACAGAGAATTTACAACTATGAAAAGATGCAAATTGAATTTTTATATAGTTTTGTTCACCTAATAGCCCTTATAGCCCTGACAGACGGCAGCGCTAATATGCATTAGCGGGCTTAATTTACATTTACTTGCGCATTTGACCCATGTTAATGCAAGTTTGTAATGCACAAGAATTATACAAAATTGAGGGACCAGTTTTTGCCTTTCGGCAACTGCACTTTGTATTTTCCGTGTTGATTAAAATTCATCAGCTAATTGCTATTATCAATTGCACACAACCAAATTTACAGCCTAGACAACAACCGGAAAACAAATACGGATAAGTTTACAGTGGGAAGAACAACCCCAGTGTTGCATTTCAGTTTCAACTCGATTTGAATTCAATTAAGAATTAATGTAGTAGAGAACGTATATCATAGACAGAGAACGTTTATCCAGAGAACGTTTATCATATATACATTATACGATATACGTTCTCTGGTGTATAGAAATAATTCAATTTACAGATTTCAGCGCCCTCTTTGTGTGGAAAACGCAGAGAAGTTAGAACAAGCAATTTTCTCTTATGTCTGGCAACTACTTGTCGAATTTTGGCGCCCTCTATCCGGACGTAGCAAACATAGGCTCCTCGATTCCACAAGTTTTAACACTTCGTTAAGTTACACAGTGTTGGTAGCGTTCTCTAGCGATACCACAGTCTTATCAAAAAGTTAAGTTAGTTGGATATGTAAAGATTTATAGTTTCATATTTACGTTTTTCAGCGACCTCTTTGTGTAAGAAACACAAGCAGAAACAGCAGAGAACGTACACGCTCATCGCATTTTGTTAGCCAAAAATATTTTTTACGCTCTCCGCGCCGTGAACCTTCTCTATAAATATACGTTCTCTGCTCCTGATATGTAGTTTTCACATGAGGGCACTCTGAAAAGTATAACCAGAGAACGTATATTTATAGCAGAGAACGTTTATAATATTTAATATATAAACGTTCTCTGCTCCATACATACGAGCTCGCATAAATGCGACAATGTTGGCTATGTTGTCAAGTTTGTCCTTTTTGCAGTGCTTTGTTATTAAAAATGACTTATGCTGCTTTTGAAGTGATGCGATTGCCGATTGAGCTGCATTTTCAAGCGTCGTATTTAGATGAAATGAGCTAAATAGAAAAACTATGAAATATTGATAATTACCGAGCGATTCTGTACTTTGATTCAGTCACAAGTCTCAAAAATTGAGATTTTCATATAGAGACAATTTTTGTGACTGGAGATGATTTTGCAATTGAAATAAATATTGCAATGAAAATAAATATGTCTATAACAAATATTAAATTTTCAATAACATAGTCAGAAAACATAATTATTCTTCTTCTTTACTGACGTAGACACCGCTTACGCGATTATAGCCGAGTTAATAACAACGAGGCTTGTTGTTCTTTTTCATTGGTACTGTTTTTTACGTGGCGGGTCCCAAACCCAGCGCACAACCGTGTGGAGGGGATGTTTCGCCTTCTCACTTTAGCTCGCCTTCAAACGGATGTTCTTAAGCTACCCAGAGGATACTTGGTCTAAGACCGGAAGTCGTGTGCTGCTTGAGCCATACATAAAAGAATCGTTTCACTTACGTGAACATCTACACATGTCTCCATCGTCCAAAAACTTTAAAAATTGCCAATAAAAATATACATATGTATGTATATACCTATGTATATTGACTTTGTTTCAGAATATTTACGAAATTTATTTGAAATTGATTTATTTTTAACTTTTCCGTATTTGAGTTGTTTACAAAATATAAAACAACGACAATCGATTAGTATATGTACATATATGATGATCTCTTTTCAATATATTCAAAATAGCAAACAAGAGTTCTTTTTAGTTTTGTGACCTCCTAACTATCAGGTCGCAAATTTGAGACAATATTTTGTGACTAAAGAGTAGAGACTGTGTTGCGAATATCAACAGTCACAAATTGAGACTTTACCTCAAAATGTCTCAAATAGTGACTGGAGTCTGCTTACAGAATTGCGCTATTAAACATATTGTAAAAGCACTATATGGAGTATGTTTAGGCCATATATAAGTAATAAATGAGTTCATACAAACGTCCATTTTATAATGTAATTGCATATATTGTCAGTTAGTATGGCCAACGTTGCCACTTTTCATTTCTGACGGTCATCACACCAGAGAACTTAAAGCATAGAGAAAGTGCAGGTTCGACAGCAAACATTTGTTAGATTTATAGTACAGAATTCACCTCACAACCACAGAATTCACGCTGTGAAATGTTAACATTTTTAACAGTTCTCCACATACTCAAACAGAGAATATAAAGAGAAATAAATGTATATCAATATCATCGGCATACGCCAGCAACTTATACTCTTATACTCGTAAAAGATTGTACCAGCTCGATTAAGTTCTGCAGCTCGAATAATTTTCTTCAGCAGCAGATTAAAGAAGTCGCACGATAGGTAGTTGTCTTGTCTGAAACCTCGTTTGGTATCGAACGGCTCGGAGAGGTTCTTCCCGATCCTGACGGAACTTTTGGTGTTGCTCAACGTCAGCTTACACAGCCGTATTAGTTTTGCGGGGATACCAAATTCAGACATCGCGGCATAAAGGCAGCTCCTTTCCGTGCTGTCGAAAGCAGCTGTAAAATCGACGAAGAGGTGGTGTGTGTCGATTCTCCGTTCACGGGTCTTTTCCAAAATTTGGCGTATGATGAATATCTCGCCAGTTTTTGATTTGTCAGGTCTAAAGCTACACTGATAAGGTCCAATCAGTTTGTTGACGGTGGGCTTTAACCTTTCACACAATACGCTCGATAGACCCTTATACGCGACGTTGAGGAGGCTTATCCCACGGTAGTTGGCGCAGATTGTGGGGTCTCTTTTTTGTGGATTGGGCAGAGCACACTTAAATTCCAATCATTTGGCATGCTATCGTCCGACCATATTTTACAAAGAAGCCGATGCATACTCCTTATCAGTTTTTCGCCGCCGTGTATGAATAGCTCAGCCGGCAAACCATCGGCCCCCGCCCCTTTATTCGGGTAATTGCTATTCGAACTTCTTCATGGTCGGGCAATGGAACGTCTGCTCCATAATTTTAGTATGCTCTGGGCATCGGTCAGTAGATCACCTTTGGGGGTTCTACAAAAGTATGTTCTGTTAGCCGCCGCATTTTTTCGTAGAATTTTCGAGCATTACCCCTGTCGGCCAGCTCATCAAGTTCTTCGTACTCACACATTTCGGCTTCTCTCTTTTTCTGTCTGGAAATGCGTCTCGCTCCCCTCTTCAACTCTCGGTATCTATTCCATCCCGCATGTGTTGTAGTCGATCGTAACATTGTGAGGTAGGCAGTCTGTTTTCTCTCCGCTGCGACACGGCACTCCTCGTCGTACCAGCTGTTCTTTTGCATTCTCCGAAAACCAAAGGTTTCGGTTGCAGCTGTACGTAAGGAGCTAGAAATGCCGTTCCACAGTTCCCCTATACCGAGTTGTTGACGAGTGCTCTCAGAGAG
The DNA here is from genome assembly GCF_024586455.1 of Bactrocera neohumeralis. Classification (NCBI taxonomy): domain Eukaryota; kingdom Metazoa; phylum Arthropoda; class Insecta; order Diptera; family Tephritidae; genus Bactrocera; species Bactrocera neohumeralis. The sequence goes on from NC_065921.1 coordinate 32,536,798, forward strand.
CAGGAGTGCAAGCCGAGTAGAAAATCGTTTGGCTGTCTGTTGCGATTGCAGCTTCTTGACGTCGAACCTTCCTTGTGTTTGTTGGCGTGCGTTTTTTGCTGCACAGAGGCGGCTGCCAATCTTGGCTCCAACAAGATTGTGGTCGATGTTAGGGCCTCGGAGCGTACACACGTCTAGAACACTGAAGACGTGTCTTCCGTTTATCACAACATGATCGATCTGGTTGGTGGTATTTCGATCCGGAGACAGCCAGGTAGCTTGATGAATCTTCTTATGCTGGAATCTAGTACTACAGATAACCATATTTCGGGCCCCGGCGAAGTCGATCAGCCTCAACCCATTTGGGGATTTTTCCTCGTGCAGGCTGAATTTACCGACTGTTGCGCCAAAGATACCTTCCTTGCCCATCCTGGCGTTAAAGTCAAGTCAAATAATGTAATATCGAAAGAAATTGTTCAGATCGGATTACTATAGCATATAGCTTCCATACAAACTGGACACATATGCAGTTACTAAAAGAAATACACCTCTGAAGGGTATATTTGCTTCGATGCAGCCGAAGTTAACGTTTTTTCTTGTTTTACACTTTAATTAGTTTTGGATATGTAAGAAGAAATATTACGGAAAATTTTATTTTAATTAGGTAAGAATTTCGAATGATCTAAAATGTCGGCTGAACCTAACCTCAGTTGTTCATACGAGCAGCGCAATTCTGAATTTTTGGTTCCACGGTTTTTCAGTTATTTAATAAGAATCAAGTTTAAAAATAAAAATTGTAAAGAAACCTTCATATTATTTGATACTCCTGATTTTGGAGAATTAAATTGCGAAACTACTAATGTACTAACAGGACAATCAGCATGACACATACATATGTAGATGGCGCCACTAGAATTAAATCCATATGATTTTTAGTTAGCCCTAACCTTCAAAAGGTTCGTGTATAAATTTGATAGCTGTCGGATCATTCTTCTTCTTCTTAATTGGCGTAGACACCGCTTACGCGATTATGGCCGAGTTAACAACAGCGCGCCAGTCGTTTCTTCTTTTCGCTACGTGGCGCCAATTGGATATTCCAAGCGAAGCCAGATCCTTCTCCACTTGGTCCTTCCAACGGAGTTGAGGTCTTCCTCTTCCTCTGTTTCCCCCCGGGGGTAATGCTTCGAATATTTTCAGAGCTGGAGTGTTTTCATCCATCCGACAACATGACCTAGCCAGCGTAGCCGCTGTCTTTTAATTCGCTGAACTATGTCAATGTCGTCATATATATCGTACAGCTCATCGTTCCATCGGATGCGATATTCGCCGTGGCCAATGCGCAAAGGACCATAAATCTTTCGCAGAATTTTTCTCTCGAAAACTCGTAACGTCGACTCATCGGTTGCTGTCATCGCCCAAGCCTCTGCACCATATAGCAGGACGGGAATTATGAGCGACTTATAGAGTTTGGCTTTTGTTCGTCGAGAGAGGACTTTACTTTTCAATTGCCTACTCAGTCCGAAGTAGCAGATCATTAGTTTGTGAATTAATAAAATAGAATTGCGCATGTTGATAATATATTGATGACGAGTTTCCGGACACTGCCCGCGGAAAAACAAACATCAAGGATTGGCAAGCTAAGTTAAGACGTAGTGAAATGAGCACTGAACACGGTGAACGCAGTGGGAGTACAAAAGAAGTTGTTACCGACGAAAACATCAAAATAGTCCACAAAATAATTTTTAATGACCTTAAGGTGAAGTTCTTTGAGAACAGGCACTCTAAAGATATCAACTAAACATATATGTATATATTATATCATTAATAATTATAATTATATAATGTATATATTATATCATTAACGAATACTTGGGTATGAGAAAGCACTGTATTGTGATACACATTCATGCATTAAGTGCAATTTGTCCTTAATATAAGGTTATTTAGAAACTAGTAATATAACTTTTTGAATTTATTTTATTCCTGCTTACTGAGTCATTAAGCTGCCCTGCCCAGAACGCAGGGCCAAGAGACGAAATGTTTCACTTCTTGGAATAATTTCTACACTTGTGACTAGATCGAGTACATATGTATATACACTGTGACTTAAAATATCTGTCGCAAAAATTGTTCAAATACTTCGGTATTTTTGTGGAGTGATTAAAAAGTTCGTAACATTCCAATGTTGAATTTCTTTGATTCTTATAAAGAGCATACAATATGTTATTGTAACGTGCCACGACTTGTTTGAGTCAGTGCACAGACACCAATTGAAGCAGGTTGGCAACAAAAAGAGTGTGCTGTCAACATTTGCTGTGGAGAGCATGTTGCAGAAAGATCTGTGGCAACAACCCCAGAGACTGATCGTGCAGTCAGAACAGAAATATTCTTAATGAATTGGAATTTTGTGGTTGTCGAATAGCAGTTGTTATTTTGTGTTGTGGGATTACGGTTCGTATATGTCTCTTGTGTCTCTACAGTTCTGGTTTGTAGTATTCTGAATACGTACGAAAAAAATATATTTCTGTGAAAATGAAGACGAAACAATGTGAAAACAAAAACTTTGAACAAGCATCGTACAATTTTCCATCATCTGAAAATAATTCTGTTTTTTTATTCGAGCCAGCACCACCTGAGTGAAACACGAAGGCGTTTTAAAAATTAAAAAAAAAAATATTAAAATTGTGCATACGTTTTGTTCATACTTACATACAGTCATATGTATGTTTGTAAGTTTATTCGTTCTTGATGTTGGTAGATAACTCCATAAACAAATAAAAACAGCAAAAACAACTAATGACCACAGGCTGCTTCGAAATACTTCCTGCCACAGTTTGGTTGCACATATCTACATAACATACTCATGTATATACATATGTATGCACATATGTGTATATATAAATAAAGGAGTGTGTTAATCCAAAATAAATATTTACGTGCATTAAGAAAATATTTTGTTGTTGAAAGGTGCAAAATTTCGAGTGCTTGATTTTTCTAGATTGACGTAGTGAAAACAAATAACTCTCCCCAAATTATTGCTGCATGAATTCAAAAAGTTTATTGATCTAATAACGCCATGCTGAGTTTTAAATTTATTCCTAGCCGCATACAAGTTTCTTTACGTAATAGTGTAAAACCTTAAATCTTACATAACCATAATTTTAAAATAAATTAAATTAAAACTACTCACATCACCTTAGTTCTCTGAAGAACTACGATATGCCGATTATAATAATTTTTGTAGGACGGTCGAATAAACATATTAAGCACATCTAACGGTTATTTGGTCAAATAACAAATGAAATTTATCGCCTTCTAGCAAAGTATAGGTCTAATCAAGGTCTTAATTACGGGACTTGTGTATATTGAGCGGGATTTGCTGGTTCAAGAAAATAACATGAGTAGTTTAAGACCGACAAGCTTATCAGACGCCGCGTTATTACAACGCCTGGATAGCTTAAGCAGTAACAGTGAGCCGTCGTCTCCGACTTCCCAGGTGGGTGTGGTGCAAACCACTGTGACTTTTGCATCGGCGCCAACCAAAAACAATTTTTCGACAAAACCATTGCCAATTACAGTCAGTAACTCTCAATATAAAAACAACAATAATAACATGTCTCTGCCGTTTAATGGTTACTTAAATGGGAGCGATAATGCCCCGAGTGAGCCAGTAAATGCAGAAAATATGGATTCTAAAAATGGAATGAGTATAATTTGCTGTCGCATTATTTCGGACCTCCTCATTCTGGGTTGTGGTGAGTAATAATTATGCATATACATACATATATCAGAGTGATTCAAAAAAAAAAAAAATTTTCATCATTCATAATAATTTTTTTCATTGAGTTATAAAATTCATAAGAAATAAAAAATTTTCCCAAAAATAATCAAACTTTAACTGTTAATATCTTTTAAACGTTTGGGTTTACGAAAAAATCATTATAGACCTTTTTTGTAGAGCATTCAATTTCCTACAAAATCTAAGGAACAAGATATTTTTTTAAGTAGTTGGAAGCGAGATATAAATTTTTCTATCTGATAATAAGAAAAAATAGAAAACTGTATGTAGGAGGACCTTCCCGTTACAATTAAAAACTCATGTTTGGTTAGAGGTGTCTAGGAACCTATTTTTCCGAGTACCAAATGAAAAAAAAATTTTTTTGGAATCACTCTAATACATATATATATATATTTAAATATGTACTTAATAATATTTAAAAATTTCGAGGCAACAGTGTAAAGAATTCACCGAAGCGACCTGTTTACTGTCCGATGATTAGAATCGGGGTTATGATCAAAGCAAAACAAAAGTATGCATATTTGATAGGCAGGGTTGATTTTCTTTTTAAAATCCTATGAATGGTAAATACAACTAATTTCATATTTGAATAACATAATACATATGGTATTAGAGAGGGTAAATTTTTTACTATAAAATGCGTATGCGGGAAGTGTTTTACGGATCATTCTGAACAACTTTGCTTAAGGAATATAAGGAGGTCTAAAACTGGTTTCGAGCCTGCAATTTTTAAGGCGAAATTTAAAAGATCTGAATAATAGGTTGTATGTGAGATGTGTAATATAGTCCGATTTTGACGACAAATAATCGATAGAATGACAAAATTTTATTTTAATTTAAAATTTAATTTTTTTGGTGATGATGGTGATGGTGAATTCAATAGGGCAGGTCGTCCAAAATCAGTATTACGTAAACTATTGATGCTGTGCGCAACCTGATATTGCAAGATCGTCATGTTCCCTCACAATTTGTCAATCGCTCAAAAAAGAGGCTCGTGTGGATTGATCGCGAAAAATGTTAAAAAAATATGATAGCGGTGCTACGAAACACGTTTATAACACCTATATATAACGCAACACCTGATTAATCGTTGAATTAAGCATATGAGTCCGAAAATTAATAGCTGTCGATTGTAGGGGTGTTTCCAGACTAGGCGATCATAAAAATTGCTCGTTCACGAAGAAGTTCCAAGTAAATGATTCCTTGTTTTTTTGGGATACCGCAACCATACAACTGATTAACGCAGAACAGTAAATTATGAGTGAAACACAACAATTTGCTTGCCAGTTGTCTTTCAAGAAATCAGGAAAAAGAACTGCCGAAGACGGATCACTCTTCACCATAATAAAACTAACTTTCAAATATCGAGTGAAACAACGGTATTTTGAGCACTCAAAACATCGATTTAATGATTCATCCTCCGCATAGCTTTCACTTGGCACCGCATGACTTCTTTCTATTACCATACGGAAAAAATAAACTAAGAGGCCAACCTTTTTCGCCACCTGAAGAGGCGGTGGAAGCGTATGGTAAAAGTAAGCCCGTTCATACTGGAAAGATTGCCATTTGTCTATGACGCAAAAATTTTGGAGTGGCAGTTTGTCTAATTTTCTTTACATATTTTATTTATTTGCTTATATATTTATTTGATTTAAATAAACAATAAAATTCACATTCCATTCGAAAATATTTATTCTTAACTTGTTTTTATTATACTACTAATAATAATCTTTTTAAATAATTATGTTATATCTGGAATATGAATGCTTTTTAATAAAATGTCCTGAATAATTTTTAAAAGTTATAAAATTGTTAAATTTTGTTGGTGAGCAAAATAGGCTTACAAGGGGCGGAGAATTTGTCACTTGCCCAGGGCTATAAATTGTCTCAGGCCGGCCCTGATTTTAATGGAGAACATTTTTAAAGACATTGAAGAGATTTTCGTTGATTAAAACAGGATATGCACTTGCAGACATACATATCTGTGCTACAAATCAAGTATTGCCTACCGTCGCATTGTGCATAGATGGGTATGCATACCAAATTCTAAGTATGCATACAAGTACATATGAACAAAATTGAAATCTTTCAATTTTTTTGTTCGTTGTTGCAAAGGGTAGCAACGTGTATAATGCGGTATGCAGACCGATCTCATTCTTGTAAAAATTTTGTAGTGAAAGGTTGTGCGCTCATCAGTCACATTAGTAATTTTTACGATTTTGCTTAATTGACGGGCAGGATAGAAAAAAAAACTAAACGTTGTATGAAATTGGGGCAAGGTTTATTATCTTTGCCATTAAATTATCTTCTATTTAATTAAAAAGAAAAAAAAAAAAAACACTAAGAAAATTCAAGTTTGAACATATTTTTAAATAACATAAAGTAAAATTTTTTTGGCAAAAGCCACTTTTTTCAATTTTTAAAAAATTGTAGAGTTTTACCATTTTTTTTTTAATTTTCTAGAAGATACGTTATTAACAAATAAGAATCTCTTTGAATTTTTTTTATCGTCCGACAAATGCACATGCGAGATGCATCGGCCAATTGCTTCCCAAAAGCAGAATATCAAAGATTTCGTATCCCAAAAAAATTTTCGGATGATGTTTTAAAATATACATACATATGTATATCTATAAACCCTAGAAATTTCGCTTTAATCAATTATTTCTTTCCCTCCCAAAAAATTCTCAAAAAAATTGATTTTTGAAGCCTCTAAAGCAGGCTCCCCCCTAAATGGCATGCGAAATTCCTTTAGTTGAGAATTGTGCAAAATTAAAAAATCTGAAATGTCTGGTGCTGGTGGAGAAGACATATGTATGTACATACATATGTATATGAGCCAACGCTTTGGTACTTTCACCATCCAGGCATCCTTTGAGAACACGAAGTGGCAACAACCGGAATAAGTACGCTGGAAGACACCAAAAGCGTTGCTTTCGTTTTTTTGCCGTTTTTTGCTTCTCATTTTCTGAGGTCATGTCTGTTCACTTCAACGATTACAACGAAATGATGTCTGAACAACGTGTCGCACAAGTATACTATATAGTGAACTGACTTGCGACACGGTATGCATACAAGTCTGCATGTGTATATCCCGCTTAACATTTATTGTTGTTCTCAAATCCCGGAATATAAAGGCAACCCTCGTAGTATGTAGTATGCTTTATTATGATTAATAATTTATTTTTGTTTTTTATCAATTGATTTTCGTATTGAAGTAATGTGATGATTAATTGAATATGTAAGTATGTATGTAGGAACACACACATGTGCAGGTCCTATTCTGCTGGTGCACACGCATGTGGATATTAACCTCTGTGTGCTCACATATACATAGATAGGTACGTTGGTTATATATTTCGGGATTAGAGAACAAAAACAAATATTAAACATCGGAAATCACTTTTTTGTTTTTCAAAATATTTCCCATTAAGACCTATACACTTTCGCATGCGTTTGAACCAATTGTCGAAGCACTTTTCCCACTCTGATTGAGGTACTTATCTCAAAAATATGCCGGCGGCGGTAAGTTTTCCCGATTTTTTGAAAGACAACTGGCAAAAAATTATTGTGTACTTCTCAGAAATTATTGCTCGTTTTTCTAGAGGTGTCGTTGCGAGATGTCCAACTTTTTCAAGAAAACAGGTAACCATTTTATTGGAAGTTCTTCGTGCGCGAACTACTTCTGTTGGATTCGTCTCATTTTGATATACCCAAACAGTCGACTGCTGTTTACTTTCTGGTTCATATGTACGTATAAGTCCACGATTCATCACTTGTCACGTTATCAAATACGGGTTTCAAAGGACCGTTATCGGGTTTTTTAACATTCCTCTCGACCATTCGACACGAGCATTTTTTTTAGCGATGGACAAATTGTATGAAATCCAAGGTGAAATAAGTTTCTACAATCAAATTTTCATGCAATATTGAATGAATGCTAGTCCCACTAATGTCTATATTTGTCTGTATTCCACGATAAGTCACAGGACGACCTTGCTATATCAGTTTGCGCACAGCATCAATAGTTTACGTAATAACAACTGATTTTGGACGATCTTGACGAAATTCGTCTTGGAGTCGCTAAACACTGGTCCCTGATGGAGCTTCAACGTTAAACATTTAATTAAGTCCATCGATGCTCAGTTGCGGAGTTAATGCACATCGAAAGGCAACCAGTGTACAGGAGCTAATAAGAATTGATTGTTTATGGTGGCGGTCAATTAATGCACATTTTCTCGCCAAAAGAGTGTTTTTTTTTTATTATGCCCAGTTGATATCATCACCCTATTTTAATTGACTACTCGAATTTAAGACAATTACGACTGAACTTTAAGATCAATATTCTTTCAACTTTGCGAACTCATACGTTTCTTTGGCGCTTGAAGTTTGCATTATTTCAAAAACTTTCATTTGTAAACAATATGTGTGGGAAAAACAGACGTACATAGCTCGATATTTTGTGAAGCTTTTGCTTTAAAGATAATTAACGTAAATAACAAGAAGCTTAGTAAATACAAAGAAATATATCTTATTTTACTATGTGTATAACACTATATTGTATGAACTTGTCTAAAATCTGGCTTAAAATCGAAATAAAAAAATCATATTTCTACATAGTTGCATTACCAGTATTGGCATTTCATCTTTGGGGCACATCATATAAACGCGGATTTTTCTGTGGCGATAAGTCTTTGAAACATCCATTCAAAAAAAATACTGTGGACAATTGGATGCTATTTCTGATGTGTTTCGTAATTCCAATATCATTAGTAAGTACACAAATACATAAACTAAGCTATAACTAAGCTATAACTTACATATTTATTTGGTTAGTTAGAGAATTCTTTTTATTTTTAGAAAAAACCGAAAATATTGAAATAATTATAAAAACCGTATAAAATGAGTAAGGAAATGCTTAGTTCGTGTGTAACCGAACATTTCATACTCTCGCAATTTGCAAGGGTTCAAGTAGGGCAACACTTTTAGGTTTTGGAAAATTTTTATTTCAAACAAGTAAGGAAGGGCTAAGTTCGGGTGTCACCGAACATTTCATACTCTCGCATGATAAAGTGATAATAATTTACATATTTTTTTATTTTGCTGTAAAATTAATTAGATTAGAACAATTTGTGTACTTTGAGTATTGAATTGTATTTTCATTTCCTAATGTATACATATATTATACAGAGAAGGCATCAGATGGAATTCAAAATAGCGATATATTAGAAGAAGGCGTGGTTGTGAACCGATTTCATCCATATTTCGTATATGTCATCAGGGTGTTAAGAAAATATTATGTACCGAATTTCATTGAAATCGATTGAGTAGTTCCTGAGATATGGTTTTTGGTTCATAAGTGGGCGGCGCCACGCCCATTTTCAATTTAAAAAAAAAACCTGGGTGCAGCTTCCTTCTGCCATTTCCTCCGTAAAATTTAGTGTTTCTGACGTTGTTTGTTAGTCGGTTAACGCACTTTTAGTGATTTTCAACATAACCTTTGTATGGGAGGTGGGCGTGGTTATTATCCGATTTCTTCCATTTTTAAACTGTATATGGAAATGCCTGAAGGAAACGACTCTATAGAGTTTAGTTGACATACAGTGGCTCAAATTTATAATGGAACAGTATGATTAAAATACTTTTATCTTAAATACAAAAAATTTAAATTGAAAGACGACAATAATTTTTTTTGTTTTTTAAATTCTGTTTAATGTTCACAAATATCAACCCAAAAAACATTAAAATATTTCATATTCACCACGAAAAATATAACTATAATAACAGATACACAGAATTCAGGCTCAAAGTAATAATGGAACAGTTATAAATAAGTACAAATAAATTAAGTAAATAATTAAATATAGATTTTTTTAATATTTAGTGGGCAGTCCTTTTTGTTGTAAAACAGCTTTCAAGCGATTTGGCATAGATTCCACCAATTTACGGCAGAAGAAAGGTGGTATATTGTCCCACTCCTCTTTCAAGGCTGCTATCAACTCCGGTCTCTTCGTAATGTGGCGATTATTTAATTTCTGTTCCAAATAATGCCACACATGCTCGATTACATTCAAATCGGGGGATTGTGGCGGAGTTTCAAGCACGTGAGGGCAATTGTATAGCAGCCAGCTTCGCACAACGTAAGCCTTGTGCTTTGGATCATTATACTGATAAAATATAAAGTCTGTTTCTATATCCAATTTTCGAGCACTTTGCTTCGCACTCGCTTTCAAAATGTTCAAATAAGCCATCTTATCCATATTCCCTTCTATTATATGCATTATTCCTGGTCCATTAGCAGATATCGCGCCACATACCATTACCGACCCCATGCCATGCTTCACAGTTGGCCGTAGGTTAATTTGCTTGAGCTCTGTGTTAGACCTTCTCCAAACATATGACTGCCCATCTGACCGAAATATGTTGAATTTACTCTCGTCCGTGTATAAAACATTTTTCCAGAAGGAAAAATCTTTGAGAATATGCTGTCTGGCAAAGTTGATCCGTTTCTGCTTGTTGATCTTGCTTACAAAAGGTTTTCTCCTCGCAACTCTTCCATTATAATCGTGTTTGCGCAACACATTCCGCACAGTTTCTGGATCCGAACTTTTCCCTAAATACTTCTCCGCTAAGGAAGCTAATTTTGGAGCACTTGTATGAGGATCTTTCTTAATTTGTGCTAAAAGCCAACGCTCATCGGCCTCAGAAAAAATTTTGCGTTTACTCGGCTTTGGTCGATTGCTGAAGTTACCATTATTTTTGTACCTTTTTATTATATTAAATACTGTTGTCGGAGCTCGATTCACAATTTCACTTATAGCACGCATAGATTTCCCCGATTTTGATAACCGAATGACAGTTTCCCGCTGTTCATCTGTGGTTTGTTTACCCTTTGGAGCCATCTTACTTGTACCACTTAAACATAGAACTAGTTTAACTTGAATACCGAATTCTTGGGATTCCCCTTACTTGTTCTTTTCTAACTAATAAAAAATTGAAGTTAGTTGCGATTTCTGCAATACATAAGTAGAGTTGTCATATAGTGTTCCAATATTACTTTGGGGTTAAAATATATGATTTTACGAAAAAGTGGTAAATTAAAATACAACAAAAGTGAAACTTACAATATTTTTTATTAATTATTTAATCATGTGATATATACATTTTAAAATAAAATACAAAATATTTGTACTAAATCTTTACGACCAATTATACTGATCGAAACTTCTGCCTTTTTACTGTTCCATTATTACTTTGAGCCACTGTAGCTATAGTAGTTTCCAAGATACGTACAAAAAACTTAGTAGGGGGCGGGGCCAAGCCCACTTTTCCAAAAAAATTACGTCCAAATATGCCCCTCCCTAATGCGATCCTCTGTGCCAAATTTCACTTTAATATCTCAGTTATGACACTTTATAGGTTTTCGGTTTACGCCATTTTGTGGGCGTAGCAGTGGGTCGATTTTGCCCATCTTCGAACTTAACCTTCTTATGAAGCCAAGAAATACGTGTACCAAGTTTCATCATGATATCTCAATTTTTACTCAACAGCTTGCACGGACGGACGGACGGAAAGACGGACGGACAGACAGACTGACATCCGGATTTCAACTCTACTCGTCACCCAGTTCACTTTGGTATATATAACCCTATATCTGACTCTTTTAGTTTTAGGACTTACAAACAACCGTTATGTGAACAAAACTATAATACTCTCCTTAGCAACTTTGTTGCGAGAGTATAAAAATGGTAAATACGGATTATTTAATTGCAAATGAGTTACAATGATATTTGGCATGTTATTAAATTAGACTATAGGGTAATAGACTCGTTTAGTTTCATTACTAATTTCTGCTTAATGTCCGAGATATTTACATTAAAATCAACCTAATTAAGTCAAATGACTCCATTCATCACCATAGTCTCATATTTTGTACTAAGGAGAGACATAATATTGAAGAAAATATTCTCGCTTAATTTTGTTGAGACATATTCCATTGATGCTGGAGAAAACAGCCAACGAGTGGTACTTAATTTAAACGGTTTAAAATCTAACATATGTAACTAATCGGGGGTGTTGTGGAATCTGAAAGTTGTTGGAATCAGGATTAAAACCGATAAAAAAAGTAGTAGGTGTGATGTATATAGATATTATTGGTTTAATGCTTGAAACACAATTTATATCTGTTTTGCTATCAGAAACAAAGCAAGTAGATAGTCGCTGACAGATTTGATATGTAAGTTAAGAAATCAAGTAATTTTATTGTTAAGAATTAATTTATCTCTATTTCTATTGGAGAAAACATAAGAATGAAACACGAAATGTCTTAGTTATAGAGTTTTGGAAAAAAATGCGGATATTTAAGGAAGGAACCTGCTTTATAGGCTTCAAAAAATCGGTTTTTAATAATAATTGATTAAAGCGAAATTTGTAAGGTTTATAGTTATATATTTAAAGATCATCCGAAAATTTTTTGGATACGAAATCTTTGATATTCTGCTTTGGGAAGCAATTGCCCGATGCATTTCGCATGTACATTTGTCGGACGGCGGGCAGTATGCAGGTCGCAATTTCTATCGGAAAGAAGAAATTCAAAGAGATTCATATTTGTTAATAACTTATGTTCTAGAAAATTTGAAAAAAAGTGTAAAATTCTACAATTTTTTAAAAATTGAAAATTTTACTTTATGTTATTTAAAAATATGTTCAAACTTTAAATTTCTTAGTTTTTTTAAGTTTGAATAGAAGATAATTTAATGCCAAAGATAATAAACTTTGCCCCAATTCCATAGTTTCCGTTTAGTTTTTTTTTTCTATCCTGCCCGCCAATTAAGAAAAATCGTGAAAATATGAAAATCCGAGAAATCGCGCGTAAAGTTTTCGCTTTCTACCCAAGTGCTCATACTTGTATACATGCATATAATATCTGCTAGATGCTCGGTCACTATTTCCCTTCTAGCTTCGACAATATTTCGAATTCTCATCTATAATTTTTGGGACATATTCTTAGATAATTTTTAAAGCAAACAAAAAAAAAATTGATTTTTTGAAGCTTCTAGAGCAGGCTACCCCTTTAAAGAAGATTTACAAAACGTAATAAACGTAATTTAACAATCAAATGTGTCTTTATTCATTCGATAAATGTTATCTCTTAAAATCGTCTTTTAAATCGGAGCTCATTAAAAACTTTAATAGCATTGCTTCCAAATGTATTCATTTGCAAGTTTTGTCATATTAGTGACTCGAATATTGGTTTTGCGTATGTTCGAAAAGAAGGAAATCCAAACAGATTCTGTGACACCAATGAAAATCAGAATTGGTTTGCAATTCTGAAAACTAAGCAATTCTGCCTTGGATTCCATTACACCCCTGAATATTAGGATTTTTGAACATTCGACTGACTTTGCTCCATATGATTGGTTTTTCTAGTATGTGGCGTGTTAATAGTAGATGGTATTGGGAAAATAGATAAAATCTGATGATATTTTCGTTTTTCTAACAAACCTTGTACCGAATATGTCGGTCAGTGTATGAGTGATATAGAGTATACAATAAAGAGAATTGCTTAGACACACATAAACCTTAAAGTATTTCCCTAGCTTTGAATCTTGCAAGTTTCAAGAGTATAAAATTTTCGGTTGTACCCGACCTTAGCTCTTCCATACTTATTTGTTTTTAGTTTTTAGATGTGCTAATACCCACATAGGAAGTTGTGCTCGAAAAGGCCGTTTGTATTTATAGACAAGTATAGTATACTTCTAAGGTTTTAAATAAAATATGACACTTCTATATAAAGGTAAATTAACATTCTCTGCCATCGGGAATTACTCATTTAAAATTAGAATTTAAAGCATGACGATCGATGTGAAGCATGTAGCGCCGTCAAAATATGCTCATATATGAATATATTTTCACTTTGGTCTAGATATAACATGGAATTGTCTCATTGAAAATATAAATTCACGTAAATTATAATAATAACTTTTTATTTTAGATCACCACCGTCGAGTTTTTTCTCTCCCACTACAATAGAACCCATGGACTCTGTAATGTGACCTTCCAGCGTTATTTTATTTGTCGGTTGGAAATTGCTGACTGGATCGTGGAGAGTTACAAAAAAATTGGACTATTAATTTTTGGTTCCGGAGTGGGTCAATTGACTATGGATATTGCTAAGTATTCAATTGGACGTTTACGGCCACATTTCTTTGCTGTACGTATAAGTTGCGTCGAGCTTAATTTTAAAATGAAGGGGGATTTTTCAAGGTTTTACTGAACATAATAGCATATGTATATTCAAATAGAAGTACTACATAAATTTCTCATATATGTACAAGTATTACTACTGTATCTACTTATGTATGTACAAAACACAATTTCTATAAACAGGCGATGCAAGACGGATGAGTATAAAATATTTGCACATTATATTGTATCATTTTCATAGCTACCACATATTCCCAGCAGCCCACTTAGGTTTGTTCGGACCAGAAAAAAATTTGCGGTTTCCTCTACATATTAGTAGTAGTTTGTTTCTTTCTTCCTAATTTCAATTGAATACATATGTATACGTGAAATACTGTGAGTGTCTAAAATAAGGAAACAGCAATTCTATCAATATTACAGTGTTTATTACAACGCAGTTTTTAATACAATAATAAAAAGTTGTATTATAGAATTCAAGGCTTATATTATAAGAGTTTAACTTAGTATTAATAATAAATAAAAACTGAACACAGCCAAAAATAATTCACTTAAACTAAAAATACTCTCATTTTTTCGCGTCAAAAAAAGTAAACATTGGCAACAACCGTTGTTTGTTTTTAATACTTATTTCGGGGAAGCGCCAAATATCCTTTGGAAACCGTTACTATTCAAGAGAGTGAGTGTAGTAAAACATATTTTTTTATATCAACATTGTTTTTAAGTAAAGTTTAAAGACAAAGTTTAAGGGTAAGCGAACAACCACTGAAACGGTTAAAAAATCATATTAGATTTCAATAAAAAAGGTAAATCTTTGCCTGCGAAATCATGGACGAGAAATAGTTTCAAAAGAATCAACAGATGAACTTGGGATTGCAAAAAAGTATACAATAAAAAAAATTATTGTATAAACATGGTAAATATCAGATTCACGCTGTTGAAAATTTGTCACGACCGAGCCGACCAAAGGGCCCTACTGACACTGAAGCGCGATAAATAGTACGGGAAGTAAAAACAAATCCAGGTTCAAAGTTTGTCAAATATCAAAAGATATAGCGGAGACGTAGTAAGTGCCTGTACAATCAGGAGCACGTTGCACAAAAGCGGTTTGCATGGACGAGTACTAATCCAAATGTTCTATACATCAAAGGCGAATCAACAGATGAACTTGGGATTTGAAAAAAGTATACAAATCAAAGCAAAATTCGAAATATTTGAATCGAAAAAACCTCCTAAAATTTGGCGATCCAAAAATAAAGCCTTCACGATTCACGAGTCCACGATAAACAAATTGGATTATTTCAACATTTTAAAAAAATAACGTTGCTCAAATTATTGAGAAATTGGGCCTATCAGAATACTGGATCTTTCAACAGGGCAATGATCCTAAACACAAGTCAAAATTGTTAGTGAGTGACTGTTATATCGAACACCAAAACTGTGGATAACCCTCCACAGGCCCCAGACATTAAACCTATCGAGCATCTGTGGGAGTACTTTGCCCGAAAAATCAGGCAGAAGGACATTTCAAGCAACGACGACCTAAGTAAGGCTTTGGTTGAATAATGGAGCAAAATCCCTCCAGAATTTACAAAAAATGTTGCAGAATACATACCTAGAAGAGTAAGTGAGGTCCAGAAGTCCAAAGAAAAGTAGACAAAATACTAGAATGAATATTAATTTAGTTTATGTACATAAATTTTAACTTTACAGAACTCTGTTTACTTTTTTACGAAAAAATGAGAGTATTTTTACAAGTAAGAAAGGCTTAAGTTCGGGTGCAACCGAACATTTTATACTCTTGCAACTTGCAAAAAGCAACGCCAGGGAAATATCTTAAGATGTAAAAAGTCAAATAAAGGATTGGGATCTAAGCAATTTTATATATACACTAGTGGATCCGGCCATATAATAAACTATTCAATACAGTGAAATTTTCATTTACGAATAAAGTTGAAAACGTTTTTGTTGGTATAAGAATTCAGGAAATTGTTCTTAAGATTTAATTTTGATATGTTCATACTAATAAATGTCAAGGGAAAATATAACGAATTTAAGGCTGTTTTATCAGTTAGGTTAACAGCATCCGGCAGATCTAGTTAAAAAAAGGCTTTTTACCGAAAGAAGGAATCTTGTTAAGTTTAGCAGAACTTAACTGACAAATGGCTGCTACCAGACATTGAGAAAATGGCCTTAAAGATTTGGAATTTTACTGAAAATTATAATTACAGTTGAACTTTCCTAATTCGAATCACCATAATACAAAAAAAACTTCTAGATATGGCAGGAAATTTGTTTGCAATTTGACTTCTATTGCTAATTCAAGAGTCTGAGTTATGGAGAACTTCGAGTTATAGAAGATTGAGTTATGGAAGTTCAACTGTATTATATTTTTTTGGGGGATTAAGAATACATGCGTATGTTTAGAAATATATACAGTAAAAGCTCTCATAAACAGACACTGACGAATCAGCCTTTCTGTCCAGTTATTCGAGTTGTCCGCTTAATAGATCGTACTTAGTAAATGTCAAGAAATTTTGGGACCTGTCAATATGTTAAGGGATATGTGCCCTTAATAGAGCGTCCATTTAATACAGCTTTCACTTTCTCATCTGTATTTCTTATTTATGAATTGTCAAATCCTATCTCCTAAGTTGCTTCAAACTGGACACAGTGTGCTAAATTTTGCTAAAATCGGTTCAGTAGTTTAGGAGTCCATCGCGGACAAACAATGTGACACGTAATTTTTTATATATAAAGATAACTCATACACAATGTCGGTAAGAGTTTTATAATATATGCGCTCAGTAAATTTGGTTGTTATAGCTATAATAGTCTTGGAGATATGTACATTACACTGGCGGGGCCAAGCACACTTCTTAAAAATGTCCTGCCCACAGTTGCCTCTTGCTACTGCGATTCTCTGTACCAAATTACAGTTTTATACATATTTTAATTTAGTTATGGCATTTTAGAGATTTTCGGTTAATGGCGATTTGTGGGCTTGGCAGTGGTTCGATTACGACCATCAACGAACTCGTATTTTGTTTTTGTATTAAGAAACCCGCATACCAAGTTTCATCAAAATGTATCAATTTTTATTCAAGCTTTAGCTTGCACGGACGGATGGACGGACAAACAGACGGTTTTAGGTGATACATACAACCGTTAGATGAACAAAACTATAATACTCTGTAGCAGCAGGTTGCAAGAGTATAAAAACAATGAATAATTGTCTCTTATAATCTAATAAAAATTAAGAATTCGTTCAAGTGTCTTATTGGTATGCCTATGCTTTTATTGTCAGGTATGTCAACCCGTCATGACCGATGGTAGTACCTGCAATGACCCTATAAATGCTGACCGTTATATTGAGGAATTCATTTGCACTGGCAATGCCACACCCCGTATGCTTAAGCAAATGAGCTTATCTTTTCCCAGCGGTCATGCGAGCTTCGCCTGCTTCGCTATGGTATACATTACGGTAAAATGCATCGGCGGTAAAATTGAGTTTTCTTATGATATTTGTATCTTTATGTATGTTAATAGGTTTATTTAGAAAAACGTATGACCTGGGAACGGTGCAAAATGGTGAAGCACTTCATTCAATTTTTACTTCTTATGTTCGCTTGGTATACGGGGTTAACACGTATCTCCGATAGCCAGCACCATACAACGGATGTACTTGCCGGATCTGCGATTGGGGCGTTATACGCTATTGTGTTGGTACGTTTCCGCAACAAGAAAGATATTGTCGCATTACCTAAACACGTTAAGCTCTTTCTAGATACGAACAATGTGGTGACCAAAGATTCAAATACACACCTCCGATGGAACCATCGTCATAGCCTACAGAACTAGAAATGCCTAACATTTACAAAATAATTTATTTTAATACATACTTATATACATTTACTTATAATAAATCAAATAAAAATAATAGCGATATATCCGTTTTACTTTGCTGGGGTCGATCTTTAGGCTCTTTGAAGATCAGAAAAAAAATTTCAAACACCCAGGTTTAAAAATTATTGGAAAAGAAAGCTACGTAAAAAAACTATGCAATCAAGTTTTCTCATATGGATAAATCTAGGTCATACGGCGACCGATGACAGACATCTGACCCAGTTGAATTGGCACGTGTGCACTGTATTGAAAGTTTGGCTCTGGAAGTAAGTATTTGTTGTTGTTGTTGTTGTTGCCGTTGTCGTTCATCGCTTTGTCAAGCGTTTCATCTTTGACCTGTTCTGTTCTGAACCACATTATCTCAATAATCTTGATACATACATACATATGTACTTATGTATAATATGTTATTGGTTATATTTGATTCCCTTCAAACAATGAGAAGACAATTTTTAATTCATCTCAAGTAAGAAAGGGCTAAGTTTGAGTGAACTCGAACATTATATACTTTCGTAATTTATAAGGCTTGTTGACCGACACGAACCGTTTGAAAATAAGGTTGGTAGTCGAAAACCATTGTGCTGGCTATAATGAGGCTAGGGAATGTCTGGACTGATTCCATTAACTTTTGACATTACTCTGTTATACTCGAGAACATGTTTCAACTTAAGTTTTTCAAGATAACTCACACTATTCCAATTTCAATGATATAACGATAAAAAGTAGTTACAAAATTCAATCAAACGGTTTATTACAACAACTTATTGGATAATTGTACGACACCGTAGTTGTCAAGTTACAGGAAATACGAAAACGGAACGACGAAGCAAGTAAACGAGTAAACAGGAAACTAGTTTGAATCAATCGAAGTTAAGTTCGGAACATATGATCAACTTCTTCATCTTTACTGGCGTAGTTAACAGCGTATAGCTGAGTTAACAACAGCGCGCCCGTCGTTTCTTCTTTTAACTATTTGGTGCCAATTCGAGGTATCAAGTGCAGCCAGGTCCTTCTCAACCTCATCTCTCCAACGGAGTGAAGGTCTTCCCCTTCCTTCAAACCCGGAGTGTTCTCTTCCATCCGGAACTATGTCAAAGTCGCCGTACAGGCTCATCGCTCCATCAACTGCGGTACTCGCCGTTGTCAATGAGCAATGGACTACAAATTTTCCACTAAGGCTGACTCTTCAGATGATGTCATTGTCCATACCTGCGCACCATATAGTAGGACGGGAATGATGAAGGACTTATAGAATTTGGTCTTTGTTCGTCGAGAGAGGACTTTACTTTTCTATTGCCTACTCAGTCCAACGTAGCACCTGTTGGCAAGAGTGATTCTGCGTTGGATTTCAAGGCTGATATTGTTGTTGGTGTTTATGCTGGTTCCAAAATAGACGAAATTATCTACGACTTCAAAGTTACGACTGTCGACAGTGACGTGTGAGCCAAAGTGACGAATGCGATGACTGTTTGTTTCATGATAGGAGATGTGTTGTCTTGTCCTCGTTCACAACCAGACCTATACGCTTTTCCTTATCCAATCTGGAAAGAGTAGAACTAACGGCGCGGTTGTTGAGGGCAATGATACCAATATCATCGGCGTTCGCCAGCAACGTATACTATAGAAAATTGAACCTTCTTTATATAGCTCTACAGTTCGTATTATTTTCATCAGCAATAGATTGAAAAAGTCAGACGATAGAAAGTTTCCTTGTCTGAAACCTCGCTTGGTATCGAACGGCTCGGAGAGGTTCTTTTCGATCCTGACGGAGCTTTTGGTATTGCTTAATGTTAGCCTACACAGCCGTATTAGCTTTGCGAGAATACCAAGTTTAGACATAGCGGCATAGAGTGCTGTCGAAGGCGGCTTTAAAATTGACAAAGAGGTGGTGTGTGTCGATCTTCCTTTCACGGGTCTTTACCAAGATTTGGCGCATGGTGAAAATCTAGTCGATAGTTTGATTTTCCAGGTGGGCTTCATTCTTTCACACACTACGCTCGATAAGACTTTATATGCGATATTAAGGCGACGTATTCCACGGTGATTGGCGCAGAATGTGAGGTCCCCTATGAGGTCATCATAGTTGGGCAATGGAACATCTATTCATTCGCCATCAGAAGTTTTACATCGTGTTCGTGGCAGTCATCATAAGCGCGTTCCATCCGTTCATAAGAGGCATCTATGGTCATATTGTCCTTATGTTGAAAAATGATGCTTCCTCTCTTTTAGCCGTGACCCCAGGAACCACTCGGGTTGGCTACCGCTTCACACATTTCCAAGGTGCGCGACAAGGACACAAGAGTAAGAATTGGGTATAACCCTACAACTGCAACTGCTTACCCAGAAGCATGACTGCACCCCATTAAGCCCAAAATTATCAACCATAAGGCAAAAACTAGTGTGTCGTTCCTCTCCATGCAGAAGTTATTTGTTAGTTTTTTTCTTGACCGAATTCATAACACAAGCAGAAAACGTAAAATTAATGTACATGTGGTATAACATAAATTACCATCTATTAATTAACCTGCATTTATCCATCTATTTGCTAACACACACATACGTAAGGATATAATAACAATAAAGTATTTGTCAGAGAGCTAACTAACTGCTCTGCAACATGTTTGGCGTGCGATTTTCAACAACCCACCAAATTTGAATGCGTTCTAAGCAACATGTTTCGCAACAAACCGATTGCCGAATCAACATTGGACTCTCTTGTTGTCTCTTGGCACTGATTTGAAGGGTGTGTTTTTCAGTTGTTGAATCATATTCATTGGTGTAAGTTGTAGTTATATTCATTGCTCTGTGTGTGATGTTAATACTGGCGTTGATGACTATTTAGTAATGTGCGTACATTTTTCTTTCAAAACTTCTCCGAATATTTACTTGAAACGCCAATTCGCAGAGAATGTGGGTTTAAATTAAACGAATATAATACGGATTTTGTGTAAAAATATACATAAGTATTCCAAGTTTAACATTGGTTGCAGTGCAGAATGAAATCATGACATTTCGTTATCAGTTCTGACAAAGCTTTCATAATTCGCTTGCCATTGTTATTGGAATATAATTATTGTCGGGTCGAAAATAAGACTGCAATGTTTTGTTGGGAAACTTAGGAGTGTTACGTACTGATGTACATATGTATGTACAAATGTAGGTCTGCATTTAGTTACGGTAGTTTATTCGAGCCCATTTCTGCAATGTTAGTAAAATCGCTGTCAAGAAACAGCTTGTCGAGATTTTTGAAAATAGTGAAATCAAATAAATACTCGCAATTTTAGCTTCGGTTTATTGTTTACATTTTATTTGTGTATGCGCGCATGTATATGCACATATGTATGTATGTATGTTCGCACATTTTAATTGTTTATCTACCAACCAGAAGGGGCGTTAACAATATAATTTATATATATGTATACATATGTATATATTAATATATGTATGTATATAAAACTCTGACAAATCAATAATATCGTCTTGACGACCGGCTTGTGGGTCGTACAGACACGATATGAAGGTCAAGGGCCTCGAACGCTACATATTTATTGAATATTTGGCATATTATATGATATTAGTGTGTACATATGTACATATGTATGTAAGGAGTGTGTATTCAAACAGCATCTTTAATCAGACCATGAATATATATTTCAGTAAGTGCTTTTTTTTAATATTATATGGAAGGTTTGCTTAAATATCGAATATGTTACCTTGTAAAAGTGTCAACCTATTTACACAAAATTGAGAATTATATCTTTATAAGGTCTAATTAGTTGTATAAGAAACTCTTTAATGTCAGAGGCTTCGCAATTCAAAAACTTTAGCATTCCTCCTTTAGCCGAGAATTGTACCACAATAATCCCAGCCAATTTCTGATTATTTTAGGGATTTGCCTTAACAGCGAATTGGTATATAAAGTTCGGTCTCGCTAGAACTTATACATAATAGGGGTATTCGCTTGCTCTTGCAAGATTGCAGATTGCAAAAATACTATACCGAAATATACAAGGGCACGAGAGCACCCATTGCAGAATCTAGTGATATATGAACGGCTGATTCGGTCAATTTATTGTGAATGACTATTATGCATGGCTATTGTGAATTGGCGCACCTTCTGCATACATTTTTAACAAAAAAAACTGTAACAAATCTTTATAATTTAAATAGAAATTATAAAATCTACTTAAAACTTAGCTTCCTCAACAATTTAACGACGTACATATGTATGTAATATGTCTTTATGTAAAATGACAGCTAAAACAGGGTTGCAATTATATTTTTGCGTGACATTGCACTTAAATTTTTTTTTGGTCTGACATATGTACATACATATGTATGTACATATATGCAGCCATTGCAAATAATTTTCTGCGTGTGTTTGTTGTTGTGCCGGTGCACCAAGAGGAAATATATGCAATTCTTGCACCGAGCAAGGGTTTTGCAAGAGCAAGAGAATACCACTATTAATTAATAATAACATTGAACATAAGTATGTATTTTACTCTCTTTGCAGAATATGTATTGGAATATCGCATCATTTTGTAATTAAAACGTTATATTCGTTCTAACTTAAATACAATTCGGACGCTCAACTATACATTTTCGGAGGTGATTTCTTAGAGAGTAGAAAGAAAAAAGTTTACTTAGCGGAGTCTCAACGAAATAAACTAAAAAAACCTGCAAGTGTCCTAACTCACAGTAAATCTTAGTGTGAATTAACAGAGTATGCGATGGAATAGACAACAAGAGCAATCGTCAAAACGAATTGATAAGCATTAAACATTTGTATGGTATATGTATAAAGTGAAAAACGTGTTCGCTTTCGGATATCTCATTGGTTTTTAGTGTACTCAAGCTTTCCAAAAGACGCGTTCGTTATTGCTCTTGCTCTCTAAATTCGTTCAGTGTTTGTGTACGATT
Organism: Bactrocera neohumeralis; assembly: GCF_024586455.1. Classification (NCBI taxonomy): domain Eukaryota; kingdom Metazoa; phylum Arthropoda; class Insecta; order Diptera; family Tephritidae; genus Bactrocera; species Bactrocera neohumeralis. Next base: position 32,559,608 of record NC_065921.1, read on the forward strand.
TGAGTATTGGATAAGAAAACGCGGCGCAGACTAGCTTGGAGTGAGCTTTTTCGTAGCGTATGCTCCCATCGATGATATAAGCAGAGAGTCAACATCGCGTCGCTGACGTTGGATGTCCGTCCATAGCTATTTTAAAGTACCACACAACTGCCAATGAAATGAGTAACGAATCAGCTGCTATTGAGGCAACACCGCTGCGTCGGCCGGAAAGACAAAATAGTGCAGACGTGTCGTCGTCTTCTTTGTTGTTGGTAAAATTGCGTGACGTGGAAAACAGCTATCAAAATCCGAATCACAATTGCAACGATATTGCTGGCATTAATTGCAGCTGCAACAACGGCTATCACAGCAACACTATTGTTACCCCATCAACCACAGTGGCAATCGCAAATTTAAATAACAACAACGTTGAAGTACGCCTAGGCGCTGGGTTCACGTGGGAATCATCGAACGAGCACACTTCGAAAATAATCAAAATGGATCACAACAAACGCGTTTTATATCGTGTGGCATTGGATGTGTTCATACTGCTCTGCGGTAAGTCTCCACGAAACAGTATTTGGCCGCCAATTGCTCGGTGATAAATCGGTTTAGCCTTACGCATATGCGGCGTAATCGAAACAATGTGCACAATGAAGTAAATATTTTAGATAAACTGTGCACACACATACCAATACATACAATAGCGTGTGCACACACACATAATTCGTAGAAGGATGTGTTAATTTAGTGTGTGCTCATTTCAAAGTCGCAAAAACAACCTGTTAAAGCCAACAGTACAACAACGTGTACATACTTACACACTTGCATATCAACATTGTTACAAACTCAGTTATTCGAACGAATGTGTTTATGACTCAATTTGCGTCTAAATATAGGTGCGCGGTGATGTATGCTCATTTCATTTGTATCTTCATTGATTGTGGCTGCATAAATTCGCCGGTTACTTTGAATTGCATGCGAAAAACCGCGGTAATGGTGTAATATTCTTACCTTCGTACATATTATACATACATACATACATACATACATACATTTGTATACAAATGTGATTAAACCAGCAAGAAATTGTGCGTGAAAACGTTGCTAAGAATATAGTCCAGTCATTATAGTAAGTTCACCTCGGAATTCGATATACCCATTTATATGTCTGTATACCCTACCATATGTAGGTTTTGAGACAACTTTAGGGTGTCAATATACAAGTATTTACAGACATATAAATGGGTATATCGAATTCCGAGATTCTTACCCAATTTAAGCTTAAATGACTGGACTAATATTTGAAATGCTAAAAACATTTTCTTCCAATAAATAAAACGTTGTGCTCGTTAAAAGTTGAAAACTTAGTTCATCACACTTTTAGTGAACAAACTATCTGTTCTTTGGTATGGGAGAAGAGATGACATTCTCCAGATCAAGAACTTAAGGGGAAATTTACAGCTTTAGAGATATTTGCGTTTAAAGTTGACAATGTCAAATATTTAAAATACATATTTTTTCGATTTATAATGTATTTTACATTTATATTTTATTTATTTAGTTATTAGCCAATTCGGTATATTAACACAATAATTTCTTCTATCCGCCTATATCTGTTTTATCACCGAAATCCTGGGCCGGTATTCCAAAGTTTTCCCGTTCTTTGAATACGTACATATATGCATGTACTTAAGTAAATGACATGGCTCTAAGGGAATTAAAAACTGCCTCGCTTTATTTGTGGTAGACATAAATTTTGTCTTGGCAATCATAATAATTTCATTTAATCGGAAAATTCGATATATACTTGCAGACAATATAAACATAATCAGCGGTTTTCTGTTTTGTATTGAATTATTTTTACGTAAATATTTCTTAATATATGTACATACATATATACCCCTTCGAGTTTTCAAATGGAAAGGGGGCCGTCGCCCCGGGCGCAACGTCTTGGAGGCGGTAAAACGATCTTCGCTGTTTTTTTAAAACTCCAATTCGGGCAAAAATTCCTGCAAATTGTGTCAAAAGTGTACAAGATATAGGGCGAAAATGGGTTTTTTTCTATGGCTTTTAATAAGATGTCTTGTAAATTCACCATCAATTTCCTCAAAAACCGTATTGTGAGAATTTTGGAACTTTAAAATTTGCATGGCTTCTAGTTCCTAATTTTATATACTTAATATCGAAGATATTTTGTAACTTGGATTTGTCATGAAACTTGTAGGTAGGTAGATAAAAGGGGCGAGAGAACATCCTTGGCCCCGGGCGCCCGAAGTTGTAGCTACGCCACTGTTCCCATACATTATCCACATGTGCCTATCTTCTAACTGATTTGTGGCATTTAGTTAATACAGTAACAAAGTAAATGATTCATAAAACCGAATAAATTTTTTACGAGAGTGTGTGCATCGACAGCCAAATACACTGATTGAAATTTTTTCTTATAAATAAATGTTATATGATAAATTATATATATATGAATGTTTCAGGTATAATTTTTGACACTAGTCATCAGTTCTTGAAATTATACCCATTTAAAATACATAATTGTTATGTTCTACCTGAGAAATGAAATGTTTTACACTGATATCTTTGATAAGATTACAACTTATGTGGATTTCTAATGCTGTACAAATAATAGGAATAAAAATAAATGTCCGAGTTAAAGTTTTATACTTACTATATGCGACCTGGTCTACGAAAAGGGAGCTAACGTGCGAAAACTAGTTTTCTGGGAAACAGCTGTTAAAAATTCATTCATCCATCCGAATCAACTAAAAAGTGAAAATTGATTTTTTGACACCTAAGCCCCCTTTCCGTAGACCCGGTCACATATGCTATTTAAATATTGAGTAAAACTCAACTTCTACAGTGACCGCTTCACTCAAGGCAGGCAAACTCTTACCTTGCACGCGGAAATTCTTTTCCAACCACGATTAGGGCGAAACCATTATTTTTTTTACTATTTATTAAGTATATGAAATTGAAATAAATTTGGTGATTTATCGAAAAGCTATTAAGTTATTTGAAATACCAAAACAACAAACGCTGAGCAATTTTTCGTCTTATGCAAGTAGCACTGTGTTGCTAAGTATAAACCTATACATTTGCATGGCCAAACTTTCGTACTTGTACAATACATGTTAGCTGTAAAATGTCTAACCAACCAATTTTTGTTTGGTATTCGTCACTCTTGACAAAGAAATAAAACGCTCATCGTTGAGAAGCGACTGTAAACACATAATATACTTGTACACTCTCGTGCACATTTTCCCGACTTAACGTGCAAGTTGTGAGTATAAGTATTCGTATAATACTTTAATGCATGTGTCTTCTTTTTATTCTTGAAGTCAAAACTGGTTTTCTCGCATTTTTCATTGCTTGAACGGCTGCCTTAGCATGTTGAGGAATCACAATCCTTACATGTAAAGTGTTCGGACAATTAACAGTATGCGCATACTTACACTACTTTTCATATTTACAATTGGTTTTTGAGTACTAAATAGTATATGATTTAAAAATAAATATTTTAATCTTATCACTGATTTTATTTTGTACTTACTATTTCATAGCCCCTTATATATTTTAAAATTGCCCTTATACATATGTATGTATGTATATTTGATAAAAACTTTTGTGTTGACGTTGAATTCGCACATGCACCACAAAATTTTGCTAAATAATATTTCCATTTTTAATTTTTATCACATTTTATAAATATAATACACTACTCAACAACTCCGAAAAAAAATTTGCGATTGATGTGCAGAGGTCTATAGGGTATTCGAGGAGTCCTGATTACGAATTTGCATTCAAAAATGTTTCGTTATTAAAAGAGGGTTGTTCTCTACACCCCTTGACTACAATACAAAAAATTCTATTTGTTAAGAAATTTTGCTATCATTTTAGGTTTTAAATTAGGAAGAAAATAGCAAGAAACAGCCTCTAACATCACAGTTAACTTCGGCTGAAGTTATAATATACTTCGCAGTTCCATTTTTTATAACATAAAAGGGTATGAAAATATCTTCATTCTGATCTTCATCAGAATCCTATAGTGTGGACGTGTGTGTGTGTTACAAACTTCGTGAAAAATTTAATATACTCTGTGCAGGGTATAATTGTAATGTTAGATAAAGCGACATATCAACGATCTACGAATAATTCAATTTCGTGAGTTTCTACCCCCACGCTACCATATTTGTGACGCAAAGTTTCGTTCGGGATGGCGCTCAGTACATTATGTAGATCTTGATATACATACATACATATGTATGTATGTACATAGAAGCATTTGGTCATAATCTTCTGTAGACTCATTATTTAGAATTTGAAGAATCAGAAATAAAAATAGAGTTGATTCTTGAATTCCAAAATTGAAGTTACCACTACTTTAATGAAATCGAATATTACTTTATCTCACGAAATCGACATTTGAGACTTGTTGAAAATTAGTGAATTTGTGTTCTAGTGTGTTTAAAAGCTTTGTAGCAAGCAACGAAATATGAAAGCAATCTGAGTTTCTTGCCGATATTTATAACCATACATTTGGGACTTAATTTTGGTTTCAGTTTGCAGTTTTTAATATAAAGTCTGCTCTTAGTAGGCCTTATTTTTTACAAAAACTACTTTTGTCTTAAGTTTTTAGGATTAAACTCCGACACTGAGTGACTTATCAAGGTGTTTTATAATTATGTAACTTTATAAATATGTGCTTAAGTTTATGAATATTCTTGGAATATATGCAGTGTCAATTTCGTGCACAATAGGAGAGTCTTAAAACACATTTCAATTCAAGCCTTCGCATTCTTATTTAATTATATACACTTATTCGTGCGTGTAGCCTTGGTCAATTATGGTACCTAATTACCTATACGAAAATGATAATATTTACTATGTTTACCAACGTTACACATATTAATTTTTAGTTGAAGTAGTTGCGTTCGAATTTTATACTTTTAGCACTTTATGTAGAATCTTAAGAATCCATTTCAGAGATTACGAAAATGATCCGAATGATAAATTTCTTCGGCTTCTAGTTGGCAGTAAACAAAGGTAGCATTAGTCATACTTTATACGAGTACTAACGAGCTTATTCAGTAGCTTTGTTGTTACATTACATACATAATTACATACAAACATACCATACATATGTATGCAAACCAACATCCATTCTCAAAACAGCAATGACAATACCTTTGTATTTATATACATACATATGTATGTACATGTGTCCGTGAGTATGCCAAGGTGTGGAGATTGTGAATGAATTATAACGCAGGTAGATCGACGCATCGGCAGATCGCTTTCTGAGTCATTCTGATTTAAGCAGAAAATTTATGGAGAAAAAAATCTAAACTTCAACCTTGATCAGTGTCACAATAAAAATTGATTGCCAAAAACGCTGGCTTATGTTTGAAACTAAGACGTGATGGCTTGGCTAAGTCAAAGTACAAATTTTTAACAAACGCTATTCTAACTGATTAGCAAATATCATTATACCAGTAACTTGTCTATAGACGCGATAATATAACGATCATTTAAGGGATCACCTTAGTGTGAAATTTACGAGAAATCGATTTTTTTTTGTTGCATTATCGGATAGCATATACTATAATAAACATTCTCTCAAATTTTGAAAACGAAATTCAAATTATTACGGTCGCTACAGCGTTTTTTGTAGAAAGGGAACAGAGTGGGGCACATAGCGACTCCAATCTTTAAACGCGTTTTTCTCAGAATGGTGTTTTTCAAAACGGTTTCCACTCTCAAAGGAAGAGTTTTGAAGATATCTAGTTCCAATTTGGAGAGAACATTTTCAACGTCCTTAGCTATCGTGCTATGGAAGCTCTTATTTTATTTTGTTTTAAATCTTCCTATTTTTTCCTACGAAAAACTGTCGAAAAAAGGGCCAAATTCGATACTTTTTGTTCATTTCAATTTGTCAAATTTAAAAAAAAAAAAACAAATTGCGATGCCTTAATGTTATTTCGGTGCAGCTAGTCTAATAGAAAATGTTAACTTTCATGAATTCTGATGTAAAAAAGGTGATTTCTTTCATTCAGCGAAAAAATTTAATTGATTATCTTTTTCTAACATGATATAACAATTGTCATGTTTATCGATATCTATGGTATATATCCTTATTGAGAACTTATTGAGTATGCAGGAAAAGTGGGTTCGCGAGTTTAACCTTTTAACATCTCGCGGCTAAATTTACCGCACAACTGGATATATAAAAATATAAAATAAAAAACAGTTTGGCTGAAAAGTTCGTGGGCTATCATAGAAACATTTTTTTTTTTGATAAATTTTGATTTTATAATTCAATATATATTTATCTTCGATGGCAACGATTAATGAGTTAAAAATTTGCAATACCATTTTTAATACTTTTGCCTTAAGCCACAGTTTCTGCAATTACCACTTCATTGTTGCTAAATTTTTTTCCAGCGAGCATTCTCTTCAAGTCTGAGAGCAAGGAATAGTCCCTGGGGCCTGATTTGGAGAATACGGTGGATGCGGAAGCAATTCGAAGCCCAATTCATGAAATTTTGACACCGACATCGTGTGATGTTGATGAAGTAGAACTTTCTTCTCTTCAAGTGGAGTCGTTTTTCTCGATTGTGTTCTTCAATTGCTCCCATAACATACTGTAATAGTCACTGTTAACGGTATTTCCCTTTTGAAGATAGTCGATGAATATTTGCAGTCGGTTCATCATATGCAGTCCATACGACTGACTGTCAATTGGACTCCGGTGTGAAATGGTGGAGCTACGTTTCATCCATTCACATATCAACACAAAAATTCGGGTTTATTTCGATTAAAGAGTTTCAAACACTCCTCAGAATCAGCAATTCGTCGTTGTTTATGTTGGATTGGAGCTTGCGCGGCACCCACTCTGCACAGAGCTTCCGCTTACTCAAATATTCATTCATAATATATCCAATACGTTCCTTTGATATCTTTCTCAGCTCTCTTGAAAAACTCCACTTTACGGGCATTCGAAATTTTATTGTCCTCATTCAAACTTACGAAACCTCTTTTCAACGGTTGATTTCCTTGATGCAGAGTCCAAATAATGTTTATCAAACCAAACCAACAATATTTTCCCCCCTTCGTTTGATATACTTTTTGTAAACTAACACCCAAAATGCTATATTTCATAAACTAATAGTTCGACAGCTGTTAAATTTGGACACGTATCTTTTAAGGGTGGGGGCTAACTAAAAGTCGTATGGATTTAATATTGGTACTACTATCTACATATGCATTAGTCTACGAACCTTTCAATGTAAGGTCTTCCAAAATGAATGCAAGATTGGTATTAAATACAGGGTGTCCCAAAATCAACGTAATTATTAAATTTGCCGCCATTTATGTAGTCAAGTGTTGACAATCTTAGTTGACTTAGTAAACATGGAGCGTTACACGAAAGATCAAAGTGTATTCATTATTGAATAATATCGGGTAGTCGAAAAAGTCTTTTCGTATTTCTAATCAAATTTTAAATTTTTTATATACAGTGGAACTTCCCTAACTCGAATGTCCAAGGGACAGAAAGTTGAATTCGAGTTACGGAAAATTCGATAAAATACACTAAGTTGAGTTCAAATTTATTTACATATGTATGTATGTACATGTTTATTTAAAAAGACAGTTTGTAATACATATGTAGTATATAAATAAATGTATATAAATTCTTATTGGAAAAAATTGGTAATTGGACCATTTCTCTTTCTCTATAAAATGTTCACTACATTTATTGACGCATGTACTGCATTGGGAACATTTTCTTTTGACGAAGTAAAATTTCTTAGGGTCTGGATAGCAGACTACGCTTGATTAAATGTGGGTATAGTTTCAGTTGTTGTTTCAACCTCGCTTTCACTAGAGAATTCCTCATCTAAGTCTGAAACAATAGATGATATTTGTGTTAAACAATGCTACATTTTACAAATTTTACTTTAGACTTACCTTTTCCAGAAGGAACTAGATTTTCCATGACGCTATCTAAAATGTCTTCATCTGTTGGGAATCCCATTGTTTGCACACCATCGTCAATATCGACGTAATCATCAAAAGACACATTATCGGTTCCCATTGCCGTTCGATATGTGGTCCAAATTTGCTTCAATTCAGACAATGCGTAGTAGCATTCTGCATTAACTCACCTTTAGCAAAACCAGCCTTTCTAAAACAATTGCTGATTGTTTGTGGTTTTACACCCAAATTCCAGGTTTTGTTTAGATCCCTGATTGCATCAAGTAACGACACAGTCGTAGGAGTTGGTTCTTCCACTTTCATCACAATTCGTTTTCTATAATGTTGCTTGAGATTTTGAATAATCCCTTGGTCCATTGGTTGTGGAACAGACGTCAAATTAGGAGGAAAATATTGCAGTTTAATGTTTTTTAAATTTGCTTGTACATTTTTAGGATGTGCGGGACAATTGTCAACGATCAGTTGTATTTTCCTATTTTGGGCAACAAAGACTTTATCTAGATTTTTGAGCCACTTATCATAAATTTCACTTGTAATCCACGCTTTTTTGTTGTACTCATAGTCCACATCAAGTGATTTTATACCCTTAAAACAACGTGCTTGCAACCATAACGGTAATTCTCTCCTTGCTGTTTTTGCCACCAAAGCATTTTTGACCTTTAAAGGCTAATGTTTTATTGGGTAAACATTTAAAAAAAATGCCCGTTTCATCTGCATTAAAAATATCGTTTTCGTGGTATTGTCTGATTAAATCTGGCAAAATGTTTTTTTTCAATCTTCACTTTTGACTTAAATCGGCTGAAGCCTTTTTTAAATTTATCTAACCACCCTACACTAGCAGAAAAATTTTCGCTACCCAAAGCAACCAAAAATTCTTTAGCTTTTTCTCTGATTAAGGTTCCCGAGAGAGGAAGATTTTTCTCACATGCGGTAGTAACCCACTAAAGGATAGCTTGATCAAAATCATTATTGACGCAAGTTGTAATCCTTTTTCGTTTGGAGTTAAAATTATAGTCACCTTTTTGTTCTACAAGTTTGTCTTTATTTTTACAAAATGGTTGATAACGTATTAGGAGGAGTCCCAAATATTTGTGCAATTAGTTTTAACTTTTCCTTAAGCGTTAAACACTTTACACTTCGTTTTGATGTCATTTTAGTCCAATATCACTACAAAAATTGACAATTTTCACCACCGTTCTAACAACAACTGATACAATCTTATGTAAGTGCGTGCGACGCTTGCTAAGAAATTTAAAATACAAGTCGTTATCTGTCGCCGACTCGCAGCTCGGTAATTCCCCGAAATTGCGGTAGGTGTTTCCCCGAAAAATTCGAGTTGCGCTTGGTTACCGCCGCAGTTTCTGTGACATTTTAGTTCGTGTTTTAGAAATATTCGGGTAACAGAAATTCGACTTATAGGGAAAAAATTTCATAGTGATGTTATAAAAACGTATTTTGTTCTTAAGGAAATTCGATATAGAGAATATTTCGAGCTACGGAAGTTCGAGTTAGAGAAGTTTCACTGTATTTATAATAATAAATAAATAAACACATATGTAGGGTTGTCGAAAAAATATCGATACATCGATATATCGATATAATTTTTTCAATGTATCAATATTTTTGAGCGATATTTATTGTTTCGATATATCGAGGTATCGATATAATATTATAAGTATTGAAAAGGTATAAAAATCGATATTTTTGTGATATGATCTAAGATGAGTAAAGTAGATTAGGCCAAATATTTTTATTTTCATATCATGCCGATATATCGATATTTTTAAATAAAAATATCAATATCGATATCGGTATATTCAAAAATTACCGATACAATATATATCGATACTTTATTCCATTTCTGACATCACTACACATACTAATGTACCATTTTGGTCAACCACTTTTTGCCATTTTTCCGCTAGAGACATTATTCCATCAGTGTAAAACTTTCATCAGTGTAAATCGAAATTTCGAAATATCCAGAACGGAAGCGAGTGAACCATTGTTGTGCTACACGAACTGATACAGCATCGTCTCCGTAAACTTCACAAATTTCATTGGTGGCTTGCGTGGCATTCTTCCTTTTTTTATACAAAAATTTCAAAATAAAGCGAATTTCTTCATTATTTTCACTCATTTTTGAACAGCTGTAACTTTTTTTCAACTTCCCCGAATTTAATTTTTAAGCTTTTGTTTAAATGAAGCTTAAAATCTCACCTTTCCAACGCTATATGGTATGACACAATGTGATTGGTAGCTCTGGAGATATACGACTGCAAAGACTTCTATTGACAAAATACGAAAAGACATTTTCGACTACCCAATATTTAAAAAATAAAATTTGGCGTCCAAAGTTCGAAAATTTCATTGAAAATATGAGCGGAATAGTTTTTTAACTTCGACAAATGTGAGGAAATTTTGAAATGGCGACAGATTTATACATATATTGCGTTAATTTAGAAACACCCTGTACATATATACATATGTACATATGCCGGTATTTAATAAAGGCGTTTCGTACTATTTCTGCCTGTAAGAGATAACTTAATCCAGCGATAAAACCACTTCACCAGCACACGTACGAGTACAAAGTTTTCGTGTACACTCGAGTTGAGTTAGTGTTTTATTAATATCGCGTGTTACTTTGACGTTGGCGTATCATTTAGAAGCAAACTTTATTGCTTCTATAAATACCGTCCAAATGATCATAGTATGTATTAAGGAGCTACGGTTCAAGTAAGTCTCACTCACTTTTTTGACATAATGTGACAGCCATTTTCGGGTAGGCCCAAATTTATTCTAGTTGGACAGCTCGCAATCTATTGTATTAAAATACTCTTGTGACAATCTCACTCCCTAATGGATTTTCCCAATAACACTTATGCAAGTATGCACACATATGTAGGTATACACACTCATATGTACATTCGTATGTACATACATACATACATATGTATATCTAAGGCATTTAGCAGTGAATCATGAACCCAATACTAAAGAAATGACTTTCTATCGTAAATTTTTAATTTATGTGATTTTTTTATTTGTGCTCTTCCAATTTCGGTATTTTGGGAGTGCACAATTGTGAAGGGCGTGAAACGTTTTATGTGATAAAAGCGGTATTGATCTTGTATTGTGTTGAGGAGTTTGGTGTATTCGTTTGCAAAAATTATGATTTTCTTCGTACTCCCGTGTATTTCATTTATACTACGTTGTATATCACAGTCGATTCAATACAAAATAAATACAGTACATTTTGGTCAGTTTGTACGGCAGCTATGTACATATGTATATGCTATAGTGGATCGATATCGGTGGTTCCGCCAAATGAGAAGTTTCTTGGGGAGAAAGGACTTGTGCAAAATACTAGATCGTTATCTTAAAAATGGAGGAACTTGTTCGTATATAAATACTTATGGCCATAGCTAAATCGACTTAGCTCGTCATGCTGATCATTTAAATTTTATAGGGATTTTACAAACTTTGTGTAAAACTTAATATACCCTCTTTAGGGTATAATAAATGAATAGGAAGTAAAAGCAAGTGATCGCAACAAAATGCTGTTACAATATAAGCATAAAACAAAAAAAGTTTGAGAAAATTTTGTAAATTTTTTTTATAAAAGTCAAAATTTTAGTAACGGAAATATTTATCGCGGATATTTTTTGTTTTTAATTAACATATATTTTTATTATAATTTTATACACACCTCATTGCACCTCACGAACAAGTTGCAAAATGTCTTTTGAATATTATGAACTGCAAACTGAACTGACCAGCCGCTCATTATTTTCTTTTACAAAGGGAAATTCTTCGAGTTCTCCGAGATGCCGTATTCGAAGCTTACCAGTCACATACCAATGAGAATACCTTTTTTTCTAATATTCAATTGAATAAATCATATCTTTAATGATCACTGCAGGGATTTTACATACACACACATTTTACTAGGAGCAAAAAATAGTAAAACTTTGTTCATAATTTTAAATTTTTTTATTTATTCTGCAAAATCGATGTCGTCCCCTCAAAGTAATCCTCCTTGGCCTTCCTTCAATTGACTCAAAACCGTTTTCCCGGAATGTTCGTTTGGTCGGTGTGCACCACACCTCGATAATCGAAGAAGACTGTCAACATAACCTTGGTTTTCGCCCTACTTTGATGTGATTTTTTCGGCTTCGGCTCATCTTTGCAACGATATTCGGCTGTCTGTATCCGGGTCGTAAGCGTAGATCAGAGACTCATCGCCAGTAATAATACGTTTCATGACATCCTGATAAACTAAAAACATTGTTTCACAAACGTTACCCCGACGCTATTTTTCGAAAAAATGTAGTGATTTTTGGAACCTATCATGCTTTTACTTTTCTTAGGCCCAAATGATTTTTCAAAATGGTTTCAACCTATACTTCCGATATTTCGACAATGCCAGAAAGATCGCTGAATGCACTTTATGTGCTAATCATTATTTTTATGTGGAATTTATCACAGTTATCATTGACAGTCATACAAACCTAGAAAAAATTACGACGAATAACCAATTCGCTCGGAAATTAAAAAAAAAATTAAAAAGTCTTACTATTATTTGACCACAGTGTATTATACACGCATTTTCAGTTGATGTTTGCCAGTACTATTGAATGGTGTGTTGTAGCGTTCACTATGAGATTTTGTTTGTTTGTTTCGAATTCCTTTGCGGTTCGCAGGCATTCTACTTTTAATTGGCATTACGAACAAATGAGGATATTTCTAAGAATTCACAGGTTTCTCTCGCGTCATGTTTACTGAGGCTGCTTTAGCCATTTGCAGCGAGAATTCTAGCAAATAAACAAAAAGGCGAGTGCCTGATGATGATGATAAATGGCAAAATTGGACAACATGACCTGTGGATGCTTGCACACAAGCAATCGTCTTGCACCTTGCAGAAAAATGTTTTGGTTTGTCGCAAGTGTGTTCCCAGAGAAATGCTGGTTCTATTTTGAATCGAACCTATTCTATGCCAGTTTACTGGATATACATACATATGTAGGCCTAGAATTTTTTGATCATACGTTATTTTGCATTTTAGGTGACGATATACTTATGTATGTATGTATTAGATATGCTCATCCCATATGTACTTATGTACACATGTACATATGTATGTACATACTTATATACATAAATAAGTAATACTGAGTTTACTCATAAAATATACTATGTACGCCATTTTGACCAATCACCCAATGACGGATCGAAATTATATACATATGTTGCAGATTTGTGCCAGTAGTAGTAAGAGGGTAGAAAAAAGTTAATATACATACTATATACATACATACTTATAAATAATTTACTTGATTCAAGTGCTTAAATGTGTGCATTTCCTGTAATTTGAAAGTGAAGAGGAACGGTTACAATTCGTTACCATTAATACATACATACATACATACTATGTATAAATACTAGACATTGTTGATATTTTGCAAGTAAATACATATAAACGACGCATAGCGCAAATCTCTGTAAATATTTAATAAACTTTGTTGTACGACGTTGCGCCAGCTATTCAGAAGATATGAACCCTCGTGTCACGCATTCCACTTAAATGATTGCAATGGGTTCAACTCATTTGTAAACATTCATATGCCTGCACATACATAAATACGTTTGCAGAACACAAAAATTGTTTATTTACCAACGTGTTTGTCTTTTCCCGACTTCTGTTGTAAATTATGCGGCTGGTCGGGTACTAGTGGGCTCTTCAAAGCGGTTATCTGTGCTACAATCAAAAACCTCAATTTTACGCGGGAGTTCGTTCCTCTTAAATTCGATAATCGAGCTAGTTAAAAACTGGGGTGAGCACTTGTTTATCTCGTTTTTTTAAGTCAGTTGCGCGTTCATTGCAACGAACTTGGCACCATCAAAGGTGTTTACCTCCGCCAATTCCGCGCATAACATGATCACCTTGCGACAGACGTATAAAGTGGGAACAGTTGCAATATAATCTGGTATTGATATATGTACAAACATAAGTATGTATGTAAGTAATTCTATGAAGATAACATACTATTAAACTAAATTACTATGGTGTTTGTATATGTACATATATGTAAGTATGCCTGAGGATTATTTCATATAATAATATATGAAAGCATTTACACGACCATATTAGTTTATACTGGCCTGTACTTTCAAGTGTCTGTACTTTCGGTTATTGCTTTTCTATTCCCAAAACAATACAGTAGAGGCCCGCTAATTCGGACACGGCCTAATCCGGATTCCACTGTAATCCGGACAGGGTTAAAAAATTCAAAATTTCTATTATGTCCCTTGTAATCCGGACCGATATTCTCTATCCGTATTCTCTAATCCGGATCACATATTTATTATTCACTACATTCGCTTTTATGCTTTTATGCTTTATTATTTTAAGTTTTTTTTTTTTTGTTTTTAGAACATGTGTATTATTTGTTATAATAAACAAACAGAAATTTATAAATATTTTTTCTTAATACATAGTTCTGATATGTCTTTGGCAATCCGGATTTCCTTATATTCCGGATAGGGGCCGGTTTTACTTGATCCGGATTAGCGGGCCTCTACTGTAATTTATTTATAGTTAATCTACTTCGGTGAATGTGGACCCCATTCATACACGTGAAAATTCTTTGTACTTATGTATATGTATGTGACATAATCTTGTATTTTATTTGCTATGTACATATGTATGTATGTATGGTAGGTACATTTTTTTAATCTGGTTACAAGGGAAGGAAGCGAACAAGGTTGTATATACACATCAACAACATATTTGTAGTTGTTGGCAGATCTAAAGCTCGGATGTGGTAATAAAAAAAAAAGTTGACAAAAGCGGTACTTTTAAGATAGAAAATATTTGCTGCTATCTAATAATTGTTTGTCCAACGTCGGTAGTACAAAAGAACTACTACCGAAAACGTTAACTTAATATCAAATATTTGGAAACAAAACTAAAGTTATGTACATATGTATGTATGTATACCCTCGCAACTTGCAAGGATGATAATCGTGGAAATATTTTTTTGTTTTTGTAAGAATTTGTTGCGCAAAGGTTCAGTTATACGTACGTAGTAGTGCAGCACTGCGTAGACAAACATTGCATGTGAAAACTACGTAGGTTGCCTTTTATATTTCGGGATTTGGCAACACTAGTTTTGCAATCTGGAAACTCACAATTTTTCGTAAAGTTCTCGTATGCATACTCAGAAAGTTTTGACTTACGATCGCTATTTGTGTTGTTTACAGTAACTTAACATTCGACGTAGGTTATCTCAGCAACAGCGCTTCGATAAACTTAATTCAACTTTTTACGATGAAGCTCCACCAAGGACCAGTGTTCGCTCACGAAGCACTTCCAAACCAATAGTTGTCTGTTTTCTTGGAAAAACTAGACATGTCGCAACCGCACTACTAGAAAAACGCAGATCGGTAATTTCTGAGTGGTACACAACCATTTTTTGCCAGTTGGCTTTCAAGAAATCAGGAAAACTATCATATCAGCCGAAGATTCAAAAACACAATGCTATCCTTCACACATCGACTGAAAGGACTGCATTTTTGAACACTGAAAACATAAATGTGATGAGACATCTACCGTAAAGTCCCTACCTGGCACCGAATGACTGCCTTTTATTCCCGTTCGTAGAAAATAATGCGTTCAAAAGGTATGTTTTTGAGATACCTCAAGCAGAGTGGCAAAAATGCGTCGACAATTTGTTCAAAAGCATGCAAAAAAGTATAGATCTTAATGGAAAATATTTTGAAAACCAATATTCTTGTTCTCTTATCCCGAAATATAAAAGGCAACCTACGTACTCGAGTTATACCTTACACAGCGCATAGAAATGAGGTTTTTTTCTAATATAAATGAGAGCGTGCAAATTGAAGGGCAGGGGTTTTCGCCCTAAATTTAGGGTTTTGAAATAGTCGAATGGGATTTTTTAGAGGTGTTATATTTTTAGGGATATTTTCAGGGGCTATCCTTGTAGGGAATATTAATTTAATATGTTTATTTTTTTTACTGAAAAATAAAAAAATGGGTTGCAGATTACGTTCAGATCGAGGCGTAAAATATCAAAGCGAAGCTTATTGTTGGACGACTCTTCATCTTTTAACGCTCTGACAATTTGACATACATACATATGTACATACATATGTATGTCTTTCTATTGTTTTCCAAACTAACGATTTTACTAACAATTTGGTTGGTTTTCACATTATCTAAGGAGGTGCTGGATGGATTTATCCTCAGCAAATTTGATTAATAAAGTTTTTGGCTTATGAGATAAGTACATATGGGTTATTCCATACCAAATCGACCACTTTTGAACCCGACCCCTTTAGATTTTGCTGAAACTTATCCATCCTTTTCTACCCTTTGAAAAACATTTTTGAGAATTTTTTCAAATTTTTTTTTTTATATTTTTCATTTTTGAAAATTTGACAATTTTTCTTTAAATAAATAAAAAAAGTATAAAAAAAATCGGCCCACTCCGGGATTAGCAGGGATAGTTGTCAAATTAATTGAAGTTTTTTTTTGAGGAAAAAACAAAAAAAAAATGGCGAACTTCCAAAAAAAAATGACGATTTTACTTAAAAAAACCGATTATTTTATATAATTGATCGTGTTAAATTTTTTTCGTGTATTTTTTCGAAAAGTTCATTCAAAAACAAAAATTTAAAAAAAAGATCCCCAAAATTCAATTTCTACAAAAGTTATAGCTATTTGAAAATAAAAAAAGCCATTTTTTTGAAAAATTCATAACTTTTTTGAAGTTGGACAAAAAATTTTGAAAAAATTCTCAAAAATGTTTTTCAAAGGGTAGAAAAGGATGGATAAGTTTCAGCAAAATCTAAAGGGGTCGGGTTCAAAAGTGGTCGATTTGGTATGGAATACCCCATATATTGAACCTTGTAGGGAGTTTCAAACCTGTTGCAGTTCCCTGTAACAACTTACAATTTTGTATCCTAATAGTACAACTAGTGAATTCCGTTCCGCCCTTCCTTAGTTGCCGCCCGTAGTGAACAAAATTTGTCAAAAGTTGAGCCCGTAGTGACAACGTAGAAATCAGCTGTTCTCTTTTGTTTCCATTTGAACAATGTACACAACTTTTCAATTTTAATTTTTCATAATATAAAATATCAAAACTGAAATCAAACTCTTAAAAATTATTTATATATCTAGAAATAATAGCACTGGACTCTGATTTTGAGTTAGTTTAAAAAAAATTCAAATATATTGAAGACAATTTTTATTATATAGAAGCGGTGTTGACTAATCATATACATAGCCCTCTCATAAGTTAGGTCGTATCAGCTGATTCGGGCTGCGATTTTGCGGTGCCGACTAGTTGAGCTATGTATAAGTTATCGCAGGCACGGACGGTCAGCCGGAATTCAACTCTTCTCGCCATCTTAACCGTTTATGCGTATATATACAAGGTCTGTCGCAAAAGAAACAGAACTTTTTAAATAGAACTGTTTCTGGTGGCGCCACCTATTGGTGGGTATATGAAATAAAAAGTTTGATCTCTTGTTGACATTTCGTAAACATTTTAAGACAATTGGATAACTACAATCCATGTTATCGATCAAAAAGTGACAGCAGCTTTTGGTCATCGGTCGTAAAATGCAAAGAGCAAATATTAAATTTTGTTTTAAACTTGGGAAAACGTTTACTGAAACATTTCAAATGATGAAAAAAGTTTATGGTGATCAGTGCCTATCCCGTAGTAATGTGCATGAGTGGTTTAAGCGATTCTAAGAAGGTCGTGAGGACCTCTGTGACGATCGGAAGTCGGTCGTCTTCAGAAGTCAAAAATAAAGACAATGCTGATTTGTTTTTACGATTCTGAGGGTATTGTACACCGAGAGTTCGTCCCAGCTGGCCAACCGATTAATGCTGTGTTTTACCTTGGTGTTATGAAGCGTCTTTTGTCACGCATTCGTTGTGCGCGACCACAATACCGTGAGGCAGGGTCCTGGTGCCTCTTTCACGGTAATGCGCCGTGTCATCGGTCGAGGCTTGTCCGCTTGTCACTCACCCTACTCACCTGATCTGGCACCCTGTGATTTTTACCTATTTGGAAATCTTCATTTGCCCATGAAAGGACACTGGTTTCAGGACATTTCAGCTATCCAAAAGGCGACGACCGATATTCTCAAGAGCATTCCGAAAAATGACCTTAAACACTCATTTGAAATGCTAATTGACCGGGCTTAACGCTGTATCGAAGCACAAGGAAACTACTTTGAATCAAAAAATATAACTTTTGAAAAATATTAATTTTTTGTTTTTTTTTTAACAGTCCTGTTTCTTTTGCGACAGACCTTGTACATATATGAACAAGTTAGTCTAAAAGATCAACTCTTGTTTAGGTTATATTTAACAAAAGACGTTGCTTGGCAGTTTCTTTCTGAGAGCTGAGTGCGTCGTGCCTAAATACTCAACTTGTCGAAAGTATCGATTTAGAAATGTCCGTCTGCCCGTCGGTCTGTACAAGGAGCTGCTCAGTTGAGGTGCCATTTCGATGAAATTTTTCATGTGATATTGTTGAAAGCAATGGCGTAATCTCGGAAGAAATTATTTAGATCGGATTGTTTTAGCATAGAACTGCCATAAAAACTGGCTAATAAAAGATTTTGTAAGTCTTTGTATTTATAAAGCATATTACAGCTTCGGTACAACCAAAGTTATCATTTTTTATCTTAATACCGTTTTAAGCGCTGAGTAATTGTCTCAATATATAAGTATATATATACATAGGCTCTATATAGCACAATTTTAATTTCAGTGCGGAGACAGAATAAAAAAATTAATGACGTTTCCAACATTTCAAACAAAGGATGTGTTTGGTCCCACTTTGATGTCAATCCCGATACTTTTTAGCTCGGAGGCATTGTTGTCTTACATATACATATGTACATACCTATAAATGACTGTAAATATGATGCTTTCAAACCCAGTGGCATTGTATTTCACCTGAAAGGAACAGATACACACAGGTATAAAGATTTTACCGTGTCACGGATGTGAAGGCAATAAAAAATCGAAACCGAAATATAGATCACTTTTTGTACATATGTACATATGTAGCTTACTTTTATGGAGTATGTGCATACAAATGTAAAAATATACATGTACATATCTATTTTAATACAATAGCTTGGCACTGCAAGATAAGTAGCTCGACTTAATACTTCTACTTCTTGCACATTACCTACTATGTATGAAGAATATACGACTATAATCCCTTATGATCTATGGTACCAGTTTCTACTTTTTTGTTGCAATTTTTTGATCTTGCTGCTTTCTTGTGGTAGCTTCTATGGATAAATTGTGTTCTTCTAATTCTCCATACAACCTAATATGTATATACACTCAGAGATACATACATATGTACATATTTACATCTCTGCTCGTATGAGGCATTACTTCGCATAGACGTTCTTGTATGAACGCTGCCTATTATGTACGCATTTGGTTGTCGCGACTTTTGTCATTATGGACATTACCTTTGTGACGACATTGGCGAATTTTCGATCCCTTCTGATCGCCTTAATTTTTGGCTATCATTTGTTACACTGAAAATGAGTTTTAACAACTCATGAACACTTTTATTTTATATTTACGTTTTCTTGAATGAAATCTAACCCATTGGGAAGACTGTCATCGTATAGTTATTCGATCTGAACCATTTCTTTGGAGTTTGCAATATAACCTTTGACAATAACTCACGCCGACCTAAAAATAAAAAAGTATTCCATACAATCACTATATTCCGATTGTTTAGATTGTATAGCATACATATAGCTATAGAGATCCGATTTAAATAATTTCTTCGGGGTTCACATATTTTCGTTGGAAAAAAGCCGTGCGAAATTCTTCAACTTATCTCGTAAAATTAAAAAGGTTTCAATACAAGCACTTGATTCCTGGGTTCCGTTAAATCGATTCAGCTAATCACGCTAATCATTTAGGTATAGAATATTTTATAGAGTCTCATACGTTTTCTTCTGGATGTTACCCTGTTCAGGGTATGCAAAACACAGAGGTTATTTCAATGAAAGTAGTAAAGGAATGAAGTTTAGTATTTTAATGGCTGCTCCGTCTACTACATTCTCTAGTCAAAGCATCTTCTTCTTTATCGGCATATAGTACAACGCTTACGCGGCTATAGCCGAGTTTACAACAACGCGCCAATCGTTCTTATTTTTCGCTGTTTGGCGCCAATTAGAAATTCCAAGTGTAGCCAGTTCTTCTCCATGGCCTAGAAGTTCACGGAAAAGAGGAAAGTTCTCTGCGCGTCATTCTCTTGGCAATGGCCAGAAGTCGACTTCCGGCCTTAGACTAAATATCCTCTGGGTAGCCAAAAAACATCCGTCCCCAGGGTTGTGCGCTGGGTTTGAGTCCCGCCACGTATCGCTTTAAGATTTAATTAGCCGTGTTTTACGAGTATTTGACCATCACAAACTAATAGCTAAATTATGGACAAATAAAACGTACTTAGCTTATTGCATATATTCGCTTAAAAATGAATTGGGTTGGTAATGCGGACAAGAACAATCAGCTGATCAATTTAGTTTGAAATTTCAAATTTGTAAACGGAATATTAATATACTATACAAATATATTTATTTTAGTTATTTGTGGTCTAGAATACAAAAAACTGAAAACAAGTGTTCATATTTGTCTTAATTTTTACTCAATACTCATCCAAAAAATAAGTAATTGTGGGTTGTTTACATATGGCAATGCCTCTAGTTCAATATACAAGCTATGATAGCTTATGACAAGCCAACATAATTATGTTGGCTAAGTCTTCCATACAAAATGAGCTAAAAGCTTAATTTGCTGGTCAAATAAAACACGCCTGTTATTAGATTTCAGTTGTAATATATAATTTGTTGTTTAAATCATAATCATTGTAATGTCGACCAATTTGTTTTTTTTTTATTTCAGTGGGCTTTCCGATCTTATGCTTTTATTTGTGGGGCACTGCATATCAGCGTGGATTCTTTTGCGACGACGAATCGCTGAAACATCCTTTCAAAACTTCAACAATTCGGAATTGGATGCTGTATTTTATAGGACTGGTCCTGCCAATTGGATTGGTAAGTGATGGCAATCCCAAATATAAGCTCGGTAAAGCTAAGAATGTTATTTTTACAACTAAGCAAGGGTGTTTATCTATGAGATAGAGGAAATATTTAGAATTTGAGTAATTCATCGGTTCGAGTTGAATTGAGTTTATATGAAGCTACAAATATTGGCAGCCATTTGTTCTCAATTGAAGACGAAATATAGTACTTACATTTGTTGCGCAACTTTGTATATGCTCAATAGTCAAATAAAATGCCGACACTATTTTTGAGGGCAATTAAAGATGAGGAAAATGCTGAGAAGCAGATGTTCTAGCACATTTGTTCGTACATTCCGTTAAGTATGGCACATTGTTGAGGCGATCAAATCCAGTGTTTTCAATTTAATTCGCCTTCACCATTAGTTGACACATATTACCAAGTGTCACCAGCTGTCGATTTGTTACAATTCAAAATTCGTATATATATATATATATGTATGTATATATGTATATAAGCAGAATCATAGAAAAGCCTCTCGTCCATTTTTCACATTTTGAAAAGTACTTGTTATGCGCATCCATAAGTGCTCGTATACATTTACATTTTATTATATACATACATTGTAAGTATGTATGTATGTACAGACCATAGCAATTTACCAACAACACAAGTTTTGTATTGAAAGTCGTGAGAAACACATGCTGCCATGTACAAAACTAGAAATCATTTAAAACAATTAAGGATGAGCTAAGTTCAGGTGTAACCGAAAATTTTATATTCGCGTGATTTTTGATACAAGGGCACATTATTACCAGGAAAATAAGTTCTCTGTATTTCAATAACACATCTCACAAATTGATTGTCGTATTCGGTATATGGGAATTGAAAAGTTATTGTGCGACTTCAAAATTTATTTGGCGTGAGATGAGAAGGTACTACTCTAGTTTTATTTCGAAAAGTAAAAGAATCATATGGAACTTAAAGTTGTGATACATGCGAAGAAGATATAGTTGTTATCGGATAGTGTTATTTGCTAAATTTGGTCGAAATTAGTCGTGTTGGCTCTGAGACATAGGATGTCATCTAAACGTAGACGGTTTACGTCCACTTCTGACCGGTTTCTGAATCGTGTAAGATCTGAAATTTAATGCTTCTCACGCATATCTTTATTGAGATATTTAGTTCAATGTAATTATTGAGAAGTATTTTTTATAGTTTTCGCCATAACCGTTACGTAGTCGGTGGACAGGCTTGCCCATATCCACCAAGATTTGTTATTTATTTCATTTTAAACTTGTTCATCTTTATTGGCGTAGTCACCACTTACGAGATTTTAACCAAGTTGAGAACAGCTAGCTGTTTCTTCTTTTCATTGGTGGTGTTTTGCCTTTTCACTTTAGCTCGCCTTCAAACCGATGTTTTTGGCAACGCAGAGGATTTTTAGTCTAAGAGTGGAATGTCACATATAAAAGAATCGTTTCTAGCCACTTCCAAGTGAATGGCACATGAGAACTTTCCTCACTTGCGTGAATTTCTACACGTAACGTAGGATCCTTTATTTTTAACAATTCTCTCATATAAACGTTATTAAGCTTGAATCCATCAATCCATCAAAGTATGCTGAGGGAACATAAGTATCTAAAATTAGTTCACCCAAGAAACTAAAATGTTTCACTACTGATGAATATCCATTAATCATACGTAAATAAAAAAAACTTAAAACACTACGGACTGCGTCGAATTAAATCGTCCGTTACATGCGGTGCAATTAAAAATTTATTTAACACGAAAATGGCCGGCGGAGTGGAAATGTGCGTAAGCATTATCAAAAATTTTCAAAGCAACCGCATTGGTCTTTTAAGAAAATTGCGAAAGAGTTAGGAGCTTTAAGGAAGATGTGGGCAACGATAAGAAGAAATGTTCTGGTAAAAAAAAACGCCATTTGATCGTGAGAAGGCGAAGAACGTTGTGACTACTCTCAAGAAAGACCCAAGCATTTCTGGAAGGAAATTTACGAGGAAGGCTGGCTGCTCACAATCTTTTAAACGCAGGACGCAGATGGAAGCTGAGCTTGAAGTCGTACAAGGTACAGAAAATTCTGGATAGGATTGCCGTCAAGAACAACAACAGAAGCTGACAAAAGATTTTGTTAAGAAATTCGAATGCTGCATAATGGATGACGAGACTCACGTTTTAACGGACTTTTCTCAACTAACAGCCGATTCTCGAGGAAATGTTACTGAAAACTGCAAAGCCAAACAGGTGACAATATTTTCATAAATATTTTTTGTCTGCCAGACAATTCACAGTTGTGGCTAAAGGAGCAGCTCATTCATTACATCGGGTACAATCAACAGCAAAATATTTACATATGTAAAATACATAGATTGCTCCCACTTTTTATACCCTGAAGGCAACATGAAGTGTCACCTTTTTATATTAAATGATCAGTATGTTGAGCCTGAGTCGATTTAGCTTCGTCGTCACTATGTAAAACAGCCTTAGTTTTTAAGATATCGTTCAAACGTCAATGGAGTGATTTTATATACCACTAGAGAACCAAATCCACCTACTGTTCAGAATTAAGGTCGATTGAGAGATTAGATTTAGTAAAACGATCGGAATCAAGTTCTTCTTTTCAAATCTTTTGCAACAAAAATATTCACGAAATTTGTGATGTTATTTTTTAAGGCAACAATGTAATCTGTGAAGGGTACATTAGCTTCGGTGCAGCCGAAGTTAAGGTTTTTTCTTGTTTTGCCTGACCTCGCTTCATGTCACTATAGCAAAACAGCCTTGGAAAACGAAATGGAGTGATTTGTAAAAGTAAGATTAGAAAAAAAGAACGGCGTGACTTTCAGTAGCTAGAAGAGGATCAAACACTACCATAAAAGCACTGATGGACGGGGTTCCAGAAAAATTAAAACTTATTGATAAAACATAATTCTTAGTTTCTTCTACAACTTTTTCAAACCAAAGATTTTATTATTTTTGTACAATTTTATTCGCCACAGTGCTTACTACTAGAAACGAAAAGGTTATGAGATACTAAACTTTGTGTTGAAGAAAACTCAATTTTAAACAACAACTTCCAAAAAGGCTGATGAAATCCGAGACCGAATTATCATTAAATATTATGACAAGTTGAACAATGAATCAGCGATTAATTTCAATTTCGAAATATACAGATCAAATCGATTCGTCAGCGTTCTATAAGATTATTTTATGGGTTCAGGAGACTACTTTTTGATTGTTTTTTGTTTTAATGGTCAGACTATAGAAATATTTGGATAGGACGCCCTTAAGCCAGGAATGCCATTTAAAAATCAAAATTGTATTTTACCGTCCATTTATTAAAAAAAAAGTATTAAATTTATGAAATCATGTATGATTAATGCTGACCGACTAATGAACTAATTACTTATATTTATAATATAATGCTATAATAATCGTTCATTTATTTAAAAGACGTTTTAAATCATCAAAACAATGAAAGTAAAAAATTGAAATGTTACTTAGTAAGGTAAGGTGTAAGGTTTGTTTCGTCGAAAAAAGACCTTTTTTCATGAATTTTTTTAGAAAAAATTATTGCTGTAGGTTTATTTTACTTATTATTATATGAAAGTACAACATTTGAAGGATACTTAAAAAAAGTTTTATCGAAAAATAGCTAGGAATAACGGATTTATCGTCGATCTCTGCAGGCACCTCGAAAAGAAGTTTTTGTGCGGTGACCAGCCTACAGAATCACTGGATTATCTGAAATCAAAAAATCAAAATGCTTTCTTTAGTTTATTAGTTTATCATTCAATTGACGTCGAGTTTTTTTTTAATTTTTCAATTTTTCAATTTTTGGTACCATTTTCAAGCCAAAATGACGATTTTAGACGAAAAAATCGACCTATTTGTTATTGTAAAATTGTTAGTAATTAAAATTTTTGGAAAAACTCGACGGCATTCGAGAGCTATATATACATATGTAAAATATTTGTACAAAATTCCAAAACGATCGATGCAGTAGTTTTTTCTGTAGGTTGGTCACCGACTTTAAAAATGACATATTTGGGAAAATCGATTCAAAGTTTTTGCCGCTCAGCGCAGGTAGCTGGAAGGCGCGCAAACCTAAGTAAGAGGTACCGTTATTTAACCTGTTGTAACTTCGTTAGTTTTTCTCCGAATGACCTAAAACTTTAACACAATATTCTTGAGATGTTGATGGTTTAGAAAAAAAACTAAAAAAAAATGGAAAATAAAAAGTTGTCAAACCTTAGTTTACTAGGAGGTGAATGCCTTATAGAATAAGAATTGACTCTCTCTACTATTATTTACATGCTTAATCTTCATTATCATTTTCAGAAACTCGTTTTATACTAAATTTTCTTATAACTCTTTCAGATTCTTATAGTTGAAATTGTGAAGGCGAATAATGCCAAGGCTTCAACGGAGGATATAATTACACAACGTCGGTATGTCTTCATGGACTACGAAATTCCTGTTTGGATGGTGCAATGCTACAAAAGTATTGGAGTCTTCGGATTCGGAGCAGCTGTTTGTCAGCTAATGACTGACATTGCTAAATACTCTATAGGGCGACTGAGACCACACTTTTTTGCTGTAAGTAGAAGCTCCATTTTTGTCATGTGTCTGTGCATGTGTGTAGTATTATAATAAAAGTGGGAAAAATTTGAGCAATTTTAGGGGCAATTAATGCAATCAAAACGTCATGTTCAAGACATACGAGAGTGGTAAAATATGGGCCAAAAACCATGTACATATGTACATACTGTACGAATAAATGTGTGTTTCCATTTGTACCCATAAAACATGTGCAAATACTTACATACGAATAATGGCTTGGTTTTATGTATAGAGGCGTACTCATTTCATTTTATGTTTCCAATGTTGAAAGGGGAGTTCAAATCTGCATTTCTGTACATAACAAGTATTCTAAAAAAATATAATAATAATTTGTAACACATGTGACGACAACAGCGCAACAGCGACAATGTCGCAATTGAATGGTGCAAGCGCAATGAATTACGCTTTGAAGCCATTAAAGGGATAATTCTGCCATAAGTACATAAGTATGTATGTATGTAGGTATCTACAATATTGCGTTATCAATAGTGATATTAAAATTTCAGAATTTTATAAATGCAACCAACTGAAGGTTTATGGCAGTGTCAGTTGAGAAAAGCTAATATCCTCTTAAACACCCATATATGTACATACATACATATGTAATTATGTATTGATTGTATGTAGATTTATATTACGTACGATTCGTTATTTATTATAATTCAAAATGACATGAAAAAATAGATATGTACTTATGTATGTATACTTATATATCAAAAGTTTTAGAATTCCTTGCTTTAGAAGCTTGTAACAGAAGATAATGGACAGATATTCCAGGGCGCTTGTAAAACTGATAATGGGTGGAGCCACCAATAGTGTTATTTCAAGTAACTACAATGTTACTATATAAACTCTATTACCAATTAGATTGATAAAGAAATTTTCAGATGAACTTATATAATTAAATGCAACGATTTCTGCTTCGCAGAACTTTTTTGAAACAATCCAAAAAAAATTGTCAAATTTTCAAAAATGAAAAAAATATAAAAAAATATAAAAAAAATCGGCCCACTCCGGGATTAGCAGGGATAGTTGTCAAATTATTTGAAGTTTTAAAAATAAAAAAAAAAATGGCGAACTTTCAAAAAATGGCAAACTTCAAAAAAATGACGATTTTACTTAAAAAAAACCGATTATTTTATATAATTAATCGTGTTAAATTTTTTTCGTGTATTTTTTCGAAAAGTTCATTCAAAAACAAAATTTTTTAAAAAAAAAGGTACCCAAAATCCAAATTCTACAAAAGTTATGGCTATTTGAAAATAAAAAAAGCCATTTTTTTGAAAAATTCATATCATTTTTTGAAGTTGGACAAATAATTTTGAAAAAATTCTCAAAAATGTTTTTCAAAGGGTAGAAAAGGATGGATAAGTTTCAACAAAATCTAAAGGGGTCGGGTTCAAAAGTGGTCGATTTGGTATGGAATACCCCATACATACATTCGTTCTCTGCAAGAAACCGCTTAAAGGAAACTTCATTTAGAATTGGCCAAAGAATGTAAAGAATGGGGGATGGATTTCTGGACCTCTGCAATTGGCATTTTAGTCTTTAATGAGGGTAATATGAATCGTTACAAGTAAAAGACGCTGTTGGAACATAAATTGATACCTTTAGTGGAAAATTGGCTCCTGGTTCCAGTTAAATCTCTCAACAGTATAAGAATAGGGTTTTAATTATTAAGTATTGACTGCTTTATTATTGTCTCAAACACTTAAACATACCATTTCAAAACCCAGTTTAAAATATTTTTGAAAATGTCTAGGAAATTTTGGTGGGAAAGCATTAGGAAAAACAGATTTTTACCTATTTGCCAAATTTGTGTAGATTCGATGCCAAAGCGGCTTCAAGCGGTTATAGATGTCAACTAAATATCAAAAAGCAATAATACCTAGAACTAACTAAAGTTTTTGCACTAAAATCTGTTATTTTTGTACAGTATGTAGACTTTTGTTAACGTAATTTTTGAGTTTTTCGTCCATAACTTTGTTGTTTTGTATGTAATAATTTTTTTTAGTTTATAGAAGATAAGAATAAATCTGTATATCAATACATTCTCTAAAGAATTTTTGTACTTTCTGGCCAAAATTAAATAAAAGACATTTGGAATATAAAAATAACAAAAAAAAAAACAGTAAGAAAGGACTAAGTTCGGATGTAACCGAACATTTCATACTCTTTCAACTTACAAGACTCAAAGCCGGGAAAATACTTGTAAGGTGCAAAACGATCGAAAAGGTGTTCGTTAGGGGCTAGGTGAAGTTTTCGCTCACATTTATCTATTTTAGCCACAGAGATAAACTGTTAGGAGAATACAGGCTTTTTCATTTGCATTGAGATAACTCACATATTGGCCGATATACATATGTGGCATAAAGTCAGCCGGTAGTTCGAAAATCTTTATGTTAGGTACATATATAGGGACTAAGAGAAGTATTGGCCCGATTCAACCCATTTTTATAAACAGAATAACTGTTGTCAAAAAATGAGTTTTTCCGAATTTCAATCGTATATCTAAAAGTCAACTAAAAGTACTGGGGGCCTATTCTGTAACTCGATTCGGAAATCAATTTACTCGAATTCGGATTTTTTATATTCTGTAACTCGATTTTCGGGTTTTCAACCCAATTTTCGAATAAAATATTCGTTAGCTTTTGAGTTGTAGAAAGCAAAAACGAATATTGCACGTATTTTTTCTGGCACAGGGTGGTACAACTTTCGCATAATGATAAAGTAGGTCCGAATTTCGAATAGAATACATTTTCGAATCGAGTTACAGAATAGGCCCCCTGGGGTCCAAATATTCGGTATCTAGGGGCTTGTACAGTTTTTCTCGAGTTTCGACAATTTTTAGTTATAAGGCATTATTCGTGCAAAGTTTTATTCCGTTATATTAATGGTTTTTTGATTTGTGTACTGGAATTTTCATACCGGTTCCCATAAAGCCCTCCCATGCCATCTCGGAGGTAAAATTTAATGTCTTTAGCGTGATTAGTTATTGATTCATTGCGTTGTTAGTAGTTTTGAATAGCACCGTTATATGGAAGTAAGCGGGGTCATCTTCCGATTTCATCCAATTTCCCACTGTCGGTAGGAGTTCTTGAATATTTGCCCTTAGCAAATTTTGTTGTTGTAGCTTTAGTGGTTTAGGAGTTATGCATATTAAACGTATTCTTCGAATCAGTTTTTTATAGCTACATATACATACATATGTAAATAGTATAATATAATTGATCTATTGGTACCTTTTTTAATTTCAATTAAACATTCAAATATATACATACATATGTACATATGTATATTGTTGTGTTCTTGCTAATTTTAATTTTAATGTAAAAATCAAATATTAACTATCAAAACTAAACACAACATGCTTTCTCAAGAGATCAGAAAATCGTTAATTCTTGTGCTGTTCAGATGTAATCAACAAACTCGATAGTTTTTGAAAGTACCTAACAATCTCGGCTATTGAGAATATAAGAATATAAAGAATATAAACTTTTCTGCAGGCATTGACAAATCTATTTGAACATTCTTGGCAGCACTGCCAATTTCGAAAGCGTTGCGCCATCTATGTGTGGGTTTTCAAAGTGATGAGCATTGCTATGGAAGCACTATAGACCAGAGAACTTAAAAGTTCTCTGGCACAACCGTGTACATTTTAATTAGGAAGAACCTTTTAAAACATAGAATGAATGAGTACTCTTACTATATCTCAATCTCATAAGTAACAATAAATTTGTAAAAGATCTATTTGATTTTAAATGGGCACTATATGTAAATAAAAAATGTAATCACGATAAACATTATACAATGTGTAAAACAGGTCTGCCAGCCTATCATATCCGACGGCACCACTTGTGATGATGCTATCAACGTGGGAAGGTATATTGAAGATTTCACCTGCAGAGGTGACGATTCCTCGAAGCGCATGCTAAAAGAAGTACGTCTCTCTTTCCCCAGTGGGCATTCAAGCTTTACATTCTACACAATGGTTTATACCGCGGTAAGTATGAAATATTATCATATTTTTTGGGTTATGAAGTAAAAATTGTTTCTTAATTCACAGTTATACCTACAATCGCGCATGAACTGGCATGGATCGAAGCTGTTGCGACACTTTCTGCAATTCCTTTTCATTATGATCGCGTGGTACACGGCCTTGAGTAGGGTATCCGATTACAAACACCATTGGTCTGATGTGCTGGCTGGTTCTACAATAGGGGCTCTCACTGCCGTCATTGTGGTAAGTTTTCCTAATTTAATTCCGCCTTAAAAATCAACGAATTGTCAAACCAATACGTAAAATACCTACTTTTGTATACCAAATAAAATTTCCACTTATTTTATTTCTAAAAAATAATAAAAAAGAAGACGTTCAAGACATTAATTTCAGTTTGCATGTGGCTTTGCTTATATATGTGACCTGGTCTACGAAAAGGGAGCTAACGTGCGAAAACTAGTTTTCTGGGAAAAGCTGTTAAAAATAATCGTCAGTTTCTCGTTATCTCATTAATTGTTCTCCTTTTTTTTGACACCTAAGCCCCCTTTCCGCCAGGTCACATATAGTTATGCTAGTTTTTCTTAATAGCGTTCACTACATTCTTATGTATTTACATATATGTACATATACACGTATGTGTGTTTAGGAAATGTAAAATTTTGTGTTTACATTTGTTTGTATGTATATATGTATGTACTTATAAGAACACATCATATTCACTGACGCCTTATTTCGTTAACTCTTCTAGCGTTACTTTGTTCCGAAGGATTGGTTCAATTGGAATACATTGGGGCCCATTAAGCACATAAAAAAAACAGATTGAAACTATTTACATTTTTATGCATAAAATACACGAATATATGTATATTACCAAACATACTGTAACCAACATTTATGCATTCGTCAACTTGACTTGGGATAATTATGGCGTAAAAAGAAAAGATAAAGCTTTTAAGCCGAAGTTCAAAAGTTGAGACTTGAAATAAAAAACGAGAACTTTAAAGAGCAATAAAATTAGCAGTCGTTTTATTTTATTTGTCTCCACTGTATTTCCTACGAGACATTTCCTTTTCAAATCCAAAAGCCGAACTTTTTCGGCTTAAATCAATCAAAAAAAAAAATAACATAACTGTTTAGACCTTTTCATTTCCAATTGAGAGACTGCTACGTACTGAATTGCGAAATCGTCTCAAGTCACAAAAATTGTCTCTAATTTAATTATCCGGTATAAGAATAACTTAAAGAATAACTTGAAACTGAGTTGCCACTTTTACCAAGTATCGGTATAGGTTCAGTTAAATAATGAGGTTTAATGGTTTTTATATATATTTTATGCATATATTTTTTAATTTTGATTCGAACATAGAACCGGCTATCATTTACTTTTTTAACTAACAAATTTTAACATTTTAATAAAATATTCACACAAAATTTTACATGCCGAAGTACTGGTCTATAATTCAATTCGATTCTTATCTGCATATACTTGTAGCTTAAAAGAATTTCGATTTCCCGATTTTAAGACAGAAGATCTAATAATTTTATAAATTTGTTTAACAATTTATCCGTTTTGGTGAAATACAAATTTTCGAAACATTATCTGAAGTCAATAAACTTTCTATTCATTTTGTGAATAGCATGACGAACTGATTTTCCTATACATATAAGCATTAAAATTTGATGCGATTGAATAAGAACTTAAAAATATATGTACATACGTACATATATCGTCACCTAAAATGCAAAATTACGTAACAACATTTTCGGAAATTTACAGAGGAAGGAATGAAACACGTAATAAAATACAACTTAAGTGAAACAAAATTTAAATATTGGTTAAAACTGGGTTATATCTGATAGCAGAACCTTAAAATGTTGGACATATGTATGTACTTATATGTACTATATAGTATGTAATTTGAAGTAGTGGATCGTAATCAATGAAGCACTCAATTTCGAAGTTTTTGATGATACGTTATTTTGCATTTTAGGTGACGATATGTACGTGCCATGTTTTCTGATCGAGTTGAGCTTCTTTGTAAAAGCTGGCATATTCTTGACTGTTTTTGAAGAGTTTTTAATAAATTGCTTTCTGCTTAGAGTAAGCCCATACACTGGCCTGCAAACCGTCAATAGTTCAAGCATTAAACTAATTCAACCTAAACTTCTTCGTTCAGTTTCATTCATTAACAGAAACTCGCCCATTATAGTTGATTCAAGAAATAGTGTATTGATTTCTGATTTTGATTTTAATACATACTAAATATAATTAAGAAGAAGAAGAATAATAATAAGTTACCAGTGAACAGTTGCATCAACTGCTTCCAAAATAATGAAAAACTAAACAAATATCTATCTTTTCTCTTTTCCTTGCAGGCGAAATACGTGTCCGATTTGTTTCAGCGAAGATCCTCTCAACAATATCTGCTACCTCGTACATCTCAAGACGCACAACCGCAGACGGTAGCCAATAACGGGCTGTAATTTTCGGCTGTGAATAAAACAGTATTTCGCCTTTTATCCACAAACGTGTTTTAAACGATTTAACATTATTACTAAAATTATGTGTGTATGTCTTGATATGCAAGTGATGATAGCGCCAATTCATTCTAAAGCCTTTGTACTATTTATGTTATCTAATACGTAATAATTAAGAGCAGCAATAAATTTAAGTGTATATGTATGTGAACATATGGTAAATAGATGTAAGGACATAATAAGTTGAATATACATATACGTGCTAACCTGCATACATATAAGTTATGTAACGATGCTGCAATAACGTACACGAGTCCCGAATTTTGGAACAAGGATCGAAGGATCTACTCGAGTGATGAATGAGTTAATGTGTGTCTTAAATGAATTTTACAGTAGCGATCAGCTGATAACAATCATTAGTGTTCAATACGCAATAACAATAGTAATTGCCTTATAAGAAAAAAAAAAACATAAAATTCAAAAGAAAATACTGTGAAAGAAAAAAGTACATATGTATATATGGGATACTATATGTACATATGAAGCAATAATTAATGAATGGGCAATCGTAGCTTAAAGCTTTCGTTTCACATTCGCTGTTGAAGTACAAAAGTAAGCGTCGTTAGAATTTCGGTATTTTATTTAACAATTAGAAATAATAAAATATAAGTATTAATATAGTATTAGAGATTTCAATGATTTTCTTTAATATATTATGACCATTAAGCAGAATGCTTAAGGGGGTATTCTGGTCTAAAAGCATGAATTTCAGGTAATTTTTAAAGCGTCGTAAAAAAAGGCAATTAATATTTTTAATATCTCTTTTTATTAGTTATTTGTCATTTTTAGAAGAGTATAGAAAAAAATTAAAAACTAAAAGAAGTAAAAAATTTCAAAAACTATGAGCTGACGAAGTTGAGGGTCTCTAAAAATTTCCCCTCCTAGTTATCTGAAACCAAAAAAAAATTATTAATCTAGAATAATGTCGCAATGGCCGGAACTACGGAAAAGTGGAAAAAAAATTTTCACAAAATGGCGACTGCCTGAAAAAAAAAGTTTTTTTGGATCACTTTTTCTGACTATTTCGAATTTAAAAATAATAAAAATAAAAATTTGGGGATGGGGCTAGTTCCAACCATAGACAAGCCTATAAAGAAGACTCTGTAAAAATTTCAAGTAAATCGGTCCAGTAGAACCTGAGAAATCGTGGGTATCGTTCCGAAAAAGGCAGTTTTGAGAAAAACGCGTTTAAAGTTTAGGAGACAATTCTAGTGAACACAGACGCCACGTCACAAAATCGGCTCAAAATCTCCGAAAATAAGTCGAAATTTGAAAAATACTTCCAAGGTCATATTTTTGAAAGTCTAAACTTTCAAGATATCCAAAAAAAAAATCGATTTTTTCAAAATCCTAGACAAGAATACCCCCTTAAGTGTGGGGCTCCACTTAGATCTGAACTGTTTTTAGAAAATTATTGTGCTCGTGAAAAGTGATGGGTTTCCGCCTAGCCCGTGAAGCCAAGGCCTAGGGCGGCACTATTTAGGGGCGGCAAAATATCAGAACGTTAAAACTTTGCAGCTGAAGAAATATACCAAGATTTTATTCCAAAAATTAATTCTTTTTTATTTGAATCTATAGTAAATTGACAATGATTTATAATAAAATTTATTTTTCCATTGATTTCGTAATTCTTTATAATATTATATAATATACATATAATACATTAATTATTAATATAATATAATAATTCCATTAATCAATCATAGTTTTAATAGAAAAATCATTGTTTGCAAAATACTACATACCTTTTTACTTAGTATCTTGATGCAATTGTTAATATTTTTTTCTTTGAACATAATGTTTAAAAATATAAATTAAGAATAAATTATTGAAAACTGTTAAGCGACTTTTTTTCAGCACAAGATACCAAAGAAGCGCAATGAAATCCTTTTTTATTGCAAGATACAGAACTGAATGAGACGCAATCAGATTTTTCTCAATCAGAATAAGAAGAAGAAGCACGGTCAACAATTGATATTTTACGGTACAATTAAGTAATTTCAACGATGAAACTCGAGTTCTGTAATAATCGACTAACAGGATTAACCGCAAATGGTATTATTCGAATAATAATATTCTGTTTGCAGTTTATGGATAGTCGTAAGCCGTCGACTATTCGATTAACCGTACATTTTCGACAATTGTTGACTATTCGAATAGTAAGAGTTCATTCATTTTTTATTCTCATTGGAATAATCAAATTCTTTAAAATGATTCATTAAAAAATGGTTTTTCTATGTAAATAAGTTTATATGTAGAAAATATTGGTATTTTACAAATTTAAAACAAGCAAAAATCAAACTAAGCTTGGATTTCAAACAATTTTCATTCATTCAAATACTGGCAGCAGAACGAAAGTTTATTCGAATAGTCACAATGTTATTCATATGAACTAACAAGTATTTCAAACCGGCTATTCGAATAATTTGAAGAGCCCTACTATGAACAGTGTACCGCAGAATGAAGTTTAAAAATTGTAGACATGTTTATAAAACTAAAACGAGGATTTTTCTATTAGTTAATTCTAACGTACTTTGAAGAAAATTCAAGGTTGGTAATGGTTGATTTACTCTAAAACTAAAAGATCAGTATTTTGTGCTTCATATTTACTTTTTGGTGAATGCCAATCTGCTTTTACCGTATATTGAATACTAGCTAGGCTAAGGATGTTGAAGTTGCTCCGTTAATATTTCTTTAAAAAATGGTTTAGATATAAAGAACATTCGCATCCAATCTTATGATAACGCACGCAATATGTCAGGTTTATATTTAGTGGTGCAGTCAAGAAACAAAATCATAAATTCATTAGCATAACATGTTCCTTGCGCTGCCTGCTCGTTGAATTTAGTGCGAACTTGTGCAGCTGAATTACAAGAACTTTATAAATTTTTTACTTTATCAACACATCATTTGAAGAACTTAGGGCAGACTTAACGAGTATTTCTCAAACTCGAAAAAGAGTGGCCTGGAATAATTAATGCACTGATATTTATTGCTTAAAATAGTGATGAAAAATAGTGAATGAGAGAGTATTTATCTAGTCACGAAAGTTTTGGCACTAATATGTTTTACCGAATTTTAGATACTTTCAGCGTAAAATTGGCCGAACGCAAAAGTGCTTATCAGAATCATTGTATTCATTTATTCATTTCATTTACAATGCAACTCAAAGATTCCTTGACCAAACCATAGGCCAGGATGGGCTATAAAATCAAATTTATCAGGGGTGTTGTGGAATCTGATAGCTGTCGGAATCAGAATTCAAACGCATAAAAAAAGTAGTAGGTGTCATGAATTCTAATATTAATGGTTTGATGTTCAAAACAGAATTTGTATCGGTTTTGTGTATCGCGGAAACCAATTTATCGGTTTTGCTATCAGAACCAAAACAAAAAGATAGTAGCTGACAGATTTGAAATGTAATTAAAGAAATCAAGTTATTTTATTGTTAGAAACTAATTTACTAATTAAAGAAATCAAGTTATTTTATGGTTAGAAACTAATTTACTTTTATTTCTATGGGTAAAAAATAAGAATAAAACCTAAAATGCCATAATTATTGAGATTTTGGAAAAATAATCCGGATACTTAAAGAATATTATCAAAACGTAATTTAACACCCAAATGTGTCTTTTTTCATTCGATCTTCCTAAGGGGCAGACTTAACGAGTATTTCTCAAACTCGATAAAGAGTGGCCTGGAATAATTAATGCACTGATATTTATTGCTTAAAATAGTGATGATAGTGAAAAATAGTGAATGAGAGAGTATTTATCTAGTCACGAAAATTTTCGCACTAACATGTTTTACCGAGTTTTAGATACTTTCAGCGTACCATTGGCCGAACGCAAAAGTGCTTATCAGAATCATTGTATTCATTTATTCATTTCATTTACAATGCAACTCAAAGATTCCTTGACCAAACCAAACGGCCTATCCTGGCCGGCTATAAAATCAAATTTATCAGTGGTGTTGTGGAATCTGATAGTTGTCAGAATCAGAATTCAAACGCATAAAAAATGTAGTAGGTGTCATGAATTCTAATATTAATGGTTTGATGTTCGAAACAGAATTTGTATCGGTTTTGTGTATCGCGGAAACCAATTTGATCGGTTTTGCTATCAGAAACAAAGCAAAAAGATAGTAGCTGACAGATTTGAAATGTAATTAAAGAAATCAAGTTATTTTATTGTTAGAAACTAATTTACTAATTAAAGAAATCAAGTTATTTTACTTTTAGAAACTAATTTACTTTTATTTCTATGGGGAAAAAATAAGAATAAAACCTAAAATGCCATAATTATTGAGATTTTGGAAAAATAATCCGGATACTTAAAGAATATTATCAAAACGTAATTTAACACCCAAATGTGTCTTTTTTCATTCGATCTTCCTTTGAATCAGAACTCATTAAAAACTTTAATGGGATTGCTTCGAAATATATTTGTAAGTTTTGTCACATTAGTAAACAGCTGATTCGAATATTGATTTTGCGTATGCTCGAAAAGACAAAAATCCAATCAGATTCTGTAACACCATAGAAAATCAGAATTTGTTTGCAATTCCGATAACTATTCATATGTGTCTTCGATTCCACAACACCCCTGTATATTTTAATAACTGTTCACGCCTATCTGGCAGCACCTTTATAAACATGGCTATGTTCGTAAATGCATCATGACGCGCATCATGACGATTGCATAACAAACAGAACGTTCAGAAATGCCAATATTGCAGCACTGCAATAATCAAGCGTTCGAAAAGACAACACTTCTATCAGCTGTCACTCATAATTTCTATCAAAAAATTGTTTACTGCATTTAACTACGATGTCTGACGAAAAGTAAGTGCAAAACTGTTTTATTTTAATTTTTGTATTGAAATTTAGTTAAATTATGTTAATAATAATTGTATAAATTATTATTTTTAAATTTTTAGTGAAAATCTCAGTAATGCGGAGACACAGTTATTGCTGAGAGTACGGTAGAATATGGAGGACGAGTTTAAATCGGGTAGAAGGAAAAAAAATGTATTGTGGAAGAAAGTTGTGACCGAAGTTAAAAATGTAAATGAAAACAATAAAAACAAGTAAGGAAGGGCTAAGTTCGGGTGTCACCGAACATTTTATACTCTCGCATGATAAAGTGATAATCGAGATTTCATTATACGTCATTTACATATTTTTCAAATACCGTATTTTTTGTAAAGTTTTATTCCGCTATCATCATTGGTTCCTAATGTATGTACTCGTATTATACAGAAAAGGCATCAGATGGAATTCAAAATATTGTTATATTGGAAGAAGGCGTGGTTGTGAACCGATTTCACCTATATTTTGTACATGTCATCAGGGTGTTAAGAAAATATTATATACCGAATTTCATTGAAATCGGTTTAGTAGTTCCTGAGATATGGTTTTTGGTCCATAAGTGGGCGAGGCCACGCCCATTTTCAATTTTTAAAAAACGCCTGGGTGCAGCTTCCTTCTGCAATTTCTTCCGTAAAATTTTGTGTTTCTGACGTTTTTTGTTAGTCCGTTAACGCACTTTTAGTGATTTTCAACATAACCTTTGTATGGGAGGTGGGCGTGGTTATTATCCGATTTCTTCCATTTTTGAACTGTATATGGAAATGCCTGAACAAAACGACTCTGTAGAGTTTGGTTGACATAGCTATAGTAGTTTCCGAGATATTTACAAAAAACTTAGTAGGGGGCGGGGCCACGCCCACTTTTCCAAAAAAATTACGTCCAAATATGCCCCTCCCTAATGCGATCCTTTGTGCAAAATTTTACTTTAATATCTTTATTTATGGCTTAGTTATGACACTTTATAGGTTTTCGGTTTCCGCCATTTTGTGGGCGTGGCAGTGGGCCGATTTTGCCCATCTTCGAACTTAACCTTCTTATAGAGCCAAGAAATACGTGTACCAAGTTTCATCAAGATATCTCAATTTTTACTCAAGTTACAGCTTGCACGGACGGACGGACAGGAGACGGACGGACGGACGGACAGACAGACATCCGGATTTCAACTCTACTCGTCACCCTGATCACTTTGGTATATATAACCCTATATCTGACTCTTTTAGTTTTAGGACTTACAAACAACCGTTATGTGAACAAAACTATAATACTCTCCTTAGCAACTTTGTTGCGAGAGTATAATTAAAATGAAGTTCATCAGAAAAAGTAATAAAAAAATTATTCAAATAAAGGAAGGTGAGGTAAAGTAAATTTTTTATGATGAAAACATAGTGGTAAAATAGTTTCTTCTATCGATTCCATTGATATCATCTGAATCAACGGGGGCATCTTGAATTCCTTCGATTTCATTGTTGGTTTCCAAATCGGCATGTGTTATTACATCGTTAATATGTTCAGAATAACCTCCCTTATTTATGATAAAATTGTGTAAGATAGCACAAGCGAGTATTACATTAGATGTGGCTTTAATGCTCGAAGCTTCAATATAATTTAAAATTTTAAACTGTTTCTTAAAAATCCCGAAAGTTTGTTTTATAAATACTTTGTCTTTTAAAAGACAAACATTTGTACCTACAATTTTTTTTTGACTTCAATACCCTTCTTTTTCTTAAATTTAAAGAAAATCTATCATTTCTTTGTTCACAAATTTCGTCTAGTGTTAGATTCAGCAAAATTTCCATTTTAGTATTATACGCGTTCAAAAATGCAAACAAATGTATCTGCAAATTGTCAAAAATTGTGAAAAATTGTATAAGAAGTATCAAACGTCAAACTTGCAGTGTTGCTACTGTTGCTTATGCTGCAAGTCATGATGCATTTACGAACATAGCCCATATGTTTAAGCATTGCTGGGCAACACTTATGAGATGGTTATCAAAATTAGCTTCCGTTTTAACGTTCTCTTCAATAAAGGAATCCGAACCAGGAATAAAGGGATGTTCAACTTATTCCAGTGTGAGAGCGCTTCAAAATTAGCGTTTTTTTATAACATTTTCCAATATGGCCAGATTGAACAAAATAATAATTTTTGGGCATTTAAATTAAAACACCCAACATTTAGTACGCTTAAAAATTACTACATATGTAGTTGTTATTTATTATATGGAAAAACTATTTAAATCTTTTTAAAGTATATTAGAACAACTGACGTTTGACCTTTCAATACCCAATAAAAGGATTTAAGCTTGTTAGCTCTCAATCATTAAATGTTTTTAATAATTTTCTATTGAAAATAATATTATGATGCTTCAAATTACAAAACTTTTCATCAAATATCTTTAAATTTCACAAATTTATTTAATTTTCATTGTTTTACATTTTTTATAAGTGGTCTTGAACGATGCGACAAATCCCTCCGTTTACATATCTTTTTGGTAAGATTTCAATCTGCCCATCGCTCGCTTCCAATTGCTGAACGTCAAAACCTCCTGAACTCGATCAACTGCCAAAGTTCAGGAGGTTTTGACGTTTAGCAATTGTTCTCTCACTTCCAGTGAGAGAGAAGTTGGACATCTCTTTATCTCTGATCCGAACATTTAGCACGTCTTTCATTTTTATCTGCTTTAATATCACACATCTACCTCGGCCGTTATTAAACGTGAACGTATTTTGATATTTTGGTTAATTTCACCAATTTTACAACCCGAACTTCAGTTCAACTATCAGTTTTGGAAAAGTGCCAATAACACGGCCAAGTTTCCATTTAATGGGGGGCGTGTTGCCTTTATGTATGGTAACGATGCCATCTTTCTGCAAATTCCGCATTAAATCCATTTCGAACGGCGTTGAAGACTGACAAGATACAGTGTCTAAAGCGCGAAAGCGAATTTCGGTATAAATGAGGTATGTGCGGATAGGGGCGCTTCTTCAGAGGAGGAATAAAACATTGCCGATTAAAAATTCAAAAATTTGTATCAATAACACATAGTATTTCACAATGTTTCACTAAATTTTTTCCCATTTTTCACTTTGTTTATTTAAATATACACTCTAATCATTGAAATAAGTTCACATTTCACTTTTATTTTGTTATATTAATAGAAATTTCCTTTTTAAAAGCCATAAACTGAGTATACTTTACCAATACTATTTCAGCGCTTTGATTTTCAGCGCAGGACAAACTGCCCGATTTTCGTATCCCGGCACTAGAATCTGCGTTATTGATGAAACGTAATAAAGAAGCGGTGATGCACTAAGTTTGTTGCATGACTTCGTCAACAAAATCCAATCGTCAGCGGTTTGCGTCAGCACTCTGGCTATAGTCTCGGTAGATTTTAGCTCAAGATCTGTAGTGTGCGATTCTTCAGAGATCGGCCAACTACTGTTGTTCTCATGTAGACATTGGGAACCTTGCCACCAAAGTTGATGTGCTAGAAGTTGCGATGGTAATAGCCCCTTGAAGCGCAATCAGCGGGATTAGCAGAACATCTTGTATTTCAGCGACGCGATTGGCCACAAACACAGACCAGCGGCTAGGGTTGCCTTGTAATCACATTAATGTAACTGTTAAGTCCGGTCATGCGTATAATTTGGAGGTGTAGTACAGATTTGATTGGACTTGCTTCACTAGCTCTGGATCCGAATGAGCCGCACAAAGCTCGAGTCCTGGAAACGAGGTAGTTTTCTGAGGCGATACTCTTGTACCGTCCGTAGATTGCATGCGACAATAAAGTGCGTATGCGACTTCTGGTGCATCGGAAAAAATAAGAGACTGCAAATCAGAAGGTTTGCTAGTCCCAAACCAGCGGTTAAGTCTTAGCGTTGATGGTTGCGGTTACTCACAACGATGTGCCAACTCTTCGTTTGCAATTTCTGAAGGACCTGGTTCATCCCAACCCTCATTTGAGCGGCAAAGTTTTTGTAACCAAACCTTTAAGCGGATTGTACAAGGCGCAATCAGTGGATCGAATGAATTGCTTGAGTCGGAGAGAAACGTTCATTTTATAACATTGTGAGGCAGGTCGTCAAAATTCACTGCTATAGAAAACCAATCAGAAACACTCATACTCCAAAGGCTTAACATATACCGTTAGAACGGTTTTCAACTCCACTCAGTTGCAATGAAGTTAAAGCAAACTTCAGATCCGCCCAATTTTTTTTTGGTATTATGAACTTTAACTATTGTCAGTCGAAATTTCATTGGTGTTACCAACCCAAAATATTAATATTTGACAAATAATTAAACTGAAAAAAAATTTTTAGACCAAAATTAAAAACTATTCTATTCAGTTATTTCTCAAGGAAAGATGAATAATTACTAAATGGATAGATAGTTTTGAGTTACCTTACCATGATAAAAATGTTGGGTTTTGCCTGGCGCAGACTACGACATCGATACGATACGTAGTAATAGATAACACACATATGACTTAAGTGGAAAAAACGGTCCAAAAATTTAATTTTACTCAAAATTATATTAGATTGTACCGACTCTTTTTATTCGCAACGCTTCCCACAGTTCCTTAATGTTATATTTGCTGTCTCTAAACTATAGCTTGCTTCCTTCAGCTCCGGGACTTTTCTCCAGAGGCTCAACTAAATTGTTTATTTTTATGAATTTGTACAAAATAACCGACAATGATACTAAATAAAATATTTCTGTATCCATTTTTACTTTTCTTTTAATATTTTTCTTAAATAAACACAGTAATGTTCAAATACAACTGATTGGTAGCAGGGACAGAAAATAACAGTTATGTAATAATTTTTGAGTAAATAGAATCAGTATGAAGGAAGTCGGATATATGATATATGTAGTAATAGAAAATGGATGAATAATAAGAAATGGAATGGAGGATGGAGTCATGTCTAGAAGTTCACAGAAGTGAGGAAAGCTCTCTGATCGTCATTCACTTAGGAGTGGCCAGAAACGATACTTTTACATACGGCTCAAGCAGCTCACTACTTCCGGTCTTAGTCCAAGTATCCTCTGGGTAGCCAAAGAACCACCCGTTGAAGGCGAGCTAAAGTGAGAAGCCGAACCATCCCTTCCCACGGTTCTGCGCTGAGGAGCTACGTATGTGACTTCCTCAATCTACTCTTGGAGAAAATCATTCGAGTTGCAGAACTAAATAGAGAAGGTACCATTTTCTATAACAGTATACTGCTGCTGGCTTGATATTAATTTATCCAGAATACATAAGGAAGCGAAACAAATTGGTCTGGTGATGAACGAGGGCAAGATGAAATATCTCCAGACATCAAACAAACAGTCCTCGCAGTCGCGACTAGGCTTCCACATCACTGTTGACAGTCATAACTTCGAAGTCGTAGATAATTTTGTCTATTTTGGAACCAGTATTAATGGCAACAACAATGTCTGTCTCGAAATCCAACGCAGAATAACACTTACCAACAGGTGCTACTTTGGACTGAGTAGGCAATTGGGAAGCAAAGTCCTCTCTCGACGAACAAAAACCAAGCTCTATAAGTCAAGATTCCCGTCCTACTATATAGTGCAGAGGTATGGACGATGAAAATATCTGACAAGTCGACGTTACGAGTGTTCTGCAAAAGATTTATGGTTCTTTGCGCGTTGGCCACGGCGAATATCGCATTCGATGGAACGATGAGCTGAGTGAGATATACGATGACATTGACATAGTCCAGCGAATTGAAAGACAGCGACTACGCTGGCTAGGTCATAATGTCCGAATGGACGAAAAACTCCAGTTTTGAAAGTATTCGACACAGTATCCGCTGGGGGAAGCAGAGTAAGAGGAAGACCTCCACTCCGTTGGAAAGACTAGGTGAAGAATCTTGTAATCTCCAATTGGAGGCACATTGCAAAAAGAAGAAACGACGGGCGTGCTATTGTTAACTCGGCTGTAACCGCGTAAGCTTTTTTTCCTCACAAAGAAGCTAAATAAAATTTACCAGATAACTATTATTCTGTGTGCACAAATAAAACTTATTAAATAACTTCTTCTTCTTTACGTGGCGCCAATTGATATTCCAAGCGAAGCCAGGTCCTTCTCCACTTGGTCCTTCCAACGGAGTGGAGGTCTTCCTCTTCCTCTGCTTCCCGGCGGGTACAGCGTCGAATACTTTCAGAGCTGGAGTGTTTTCGTCCATCCGGACAACATGACCTAGCCAGCGTAGCCGCTGTCTTTTAATTCGCTGAACTATGTCAATGTCGTCGTATATCTCGTACAGCTCATCGTTCCATCGAATGCGATATTCGCCGTGGCCAATGCGCAAAGGACCATAAATCTTTCGCAGAACTTTTCTCACGAAAACTCGTAACGTCGACTCATCAGTTGCTGTCATCGTCCAAGCCTCTGCACCATATAGCAGGACGGGAATTATGAGCGACTTATAGAGTTTGGTTTTTGTTCGTCGAGAGAGGACTTTACTTTTCAATTGCCTACTCAGTCCGAAGTAGCACCTGTTGGCAAGAGCAATCCTGCGTTGGATTTCCAGGCTGACATTGTTGGTGGTGTTAATACTGGTTCCTAAATAGACGAAATTATCTACAAC
Source organism: Bactrocera neohumeralis (assembly GCF_024586455.1). NCBI lineage: Eukaryota > Metazoa > Arthropoda > Insecta > Diptera > Tephritidae > Bactrocera > Bactrocera neohumeralis. The sequence continues at coordinate 32,603,341 of NC_065921.1, forward strand.
TTCAAAGTTATGACTGTCAACAGTGACGTGAGAGCCAAGTCGCGAGTGCGACGACTGTTTGTTTGATGACAGGAGATATTTCGTCTTGCCCTCGTTCACTGCCAGACCCATTTTCTGTGCTTCCTTGTCCAGCCTGGAGAAAGCAGAACTAACGGCGCGGGTGTTGAGGCCGATGATATCAATATCATCGGCATACGCCAGTAGCTGTACACTCTTATAGAAGATGGTACCTTCTCTATTTAGTTCTGCAGCTCGAACTATTTTCTCCAGAAGCAGGTTGAAGAAGTCGCACGATAGGGAGTCGCCTTGTCTGAAACCTCGTTTGGTATCGAACGGCTCGGAGAGGTCCTTCCCGATTCTGACGGAGCTTTCGTGTTGCTCAACGTCAGTTTACACAGCCGTATTAGTTTTGCGGGGATACCAAATTCAGACATCGCGGCATAAAGGCAGCTCCTTTTCGTGCTATCGAAAGCAGCTTTGAAATCGACGAAGAGGTGGTGTGTGTCGATTCTCCTTTCACGGGTCTTTTCCAAGATTTGGCGCATGGTGAATATCTGGTCGGTTGTTGATTTTCCAGGTCTGAAGCCACACTGATAAGGTCCAATCAGTTTGTTGACGGTGGGCTTTAATCTTTCACACAATACGCTCGATAGAACCTTATATGCGATGTTGAGGAGGCTAATCCCACGGTAGTTGGCGCAGATTGTGGGGTCTCCTTTTTTTATGGATTGGGCATAGCACACTTAAATTCCAATCGTTGGGCATGCTTTCGTCCGACCATATTTTACAAAGAAGCTGATGCATGCTCCTTATCAGTTCTTCGCCGCCGTGTTTGAATAGCTCGGCCGGCAATCCATCGGCCCCCGCCGCTTTGTTGTTCTTCAGGCGGGTAATTGCTATTCGAACTTCTTCATGGTCGGGCAATGGAACGTCTGCTCCATCGTCATCGATTGGGGAATCGGGTTCGCCTTCTCCTGGCGTTGTGCATTCTCTGCCATTCAGCAGGCTGGAGAAGTGTTCCCTCCATAATTTAAGTATGCTCTGGGCATCGGTCACTAGATCACCTTTGGGGGTTCTACAAGAGTATGCTCCGGTCTTGAAACCTTCTGTAAGCCGCCGCATTTTTTTCGTAGAATTTTCGAGCATTACCCCTGTCGGCCAGCTTATCAAGCTCTTCGTACTCACGCATTTCAGCCTCTTTTTCTTTTTCTGTCTACAAATGCGTCTCGCTTCCCTCTTCAACTCTCGGTATCTATCCCATCCCGCACGTGTAGTGGTCGATCGTAACGTTGCGAGGTAGGCAGCCTGTTTTCTATCCGCTGCAGCGCGGCACTCCTCGTCGTACCAGTTGTTCTTTTGCACTTTCCGAAAACCGAGGGTTTCGGATGCAGCTGTACGTAAGGAGTTTGAAATGCCGTCCAAGAGTTCCCTTATACCGAGTTGTTGACGAGTGCTCTCAGAGAGCAGGAGTGCAAGCCGAGTAGAAAATCGTTCGGCTGTCTGTTGTGATTGCAGCTTCTCGACGTCGAACCTTCCTTGTGTTTGTTGGCGTGCGTTTTTTGCTGCACAGAGGCGGGTGCGAATCTTGGCTGCAACAAGATAGTGGTCCGAGTCGATGTTATGACCTCGGAGCGCACGCACATCTAAAACACTGGAGACGTGTCTTCCGTCTATCACAACATGATCGATCTGGTTGGTAGTTTTTCGATCCGGAGACAGCCAGGTAGCTTGATGAATCTTCTTATGCTGGAATCTAGTACTACAGATAACCATATTTCGGGCCCCGGCGAAGTCAATCAGCCTCAACCCATTTGGGGATGTTTCGTCGTGGAGGCTGAATTTACCGACCGTAGTGCCAAATATACCTTCTTTGCCCACCCTGGCGTTAAAGTCGCCAAGCACGATTTTGACATCGTGGCGGGGGCAGCTCTCGTAAGCGCGCTCCAAGCGCTCATAGAAGGCATCTTTGGTCACATCGTCCTTCTCTTCCGTCGGGGCGTGGGCGCAAATCAGCGATATGTTGAAGAACCTCGCTTTGATGCGGATTGTGGCTAGACGTTCATTCACCGGAGTGAATGATAGTACTCGGCGACGGAGTCTTCTCCCACCACGAATCCAACACCAAACTTGCGCTCCTTTATATGGCCACTGTAGTAAATGTCACAAGGACCTACTCGTCTTTGTCCTTGTCCCGTCCATCGCATTTCTTGGACGGCGGTGATGTCAGCCTTTATTTTCGCGAGGACATCAACCAGCTGGGCAGCGGCACCTTCCCACTTAAGGGTCCGGACATTCCAGGTGCATGCCCTCAAATCGTAGTCCTTATTTCGTTTGCCGTGGTCGTCATCGAAAGAGGGGTCTCTCATCCGAGGCTGTTTGCTAATTTTCATTGGTAGAATTTTTTTTACGTGGCGGGTCAAACCCAGCGCACAACCCTATGTAGGGATGTTTCTGCCTTCTCACTTTAGCTCGCCTTCGAACGGATGTTCTTAGGCTACCCAGAGGATACTTGGTCAAAGACCGAAGTAGTG